>NC_089284.1:2870000-2982945 GCF_963678975.1 Dysidea avara | reverse complement strand
AGAGTATTTGTAATAATACATCATCATCAATACCTGTATAGGCATCATCAGAAAGTACTGGTTCCAGTACAAAAAGATTGCTGTTGTGTATTTTTTGCTTATTTGCAAAAAGTACATCGTCTGACTGTGGGGTATGTTCTTGTAATGCAACTGTGTAGCGTTCATTTGACAATGTTCATTAAGTGTGATAACATACAACATGTATGTGGCATTTACATATACATATCTAGTATGACATAACTGTACCTGTTCTCATCACACCTAGTTGTCACTGCTAATGTGTGCATGCCATTGCTATAGAGCAGGGTTTTACAGGGGGGTGGGGTTTCACAAAATTTAATTTCACAGATTGGCAGTTATCCATGCAAATTTCCCCATTCAACATTTGCAGTTTACTCA
Organism: Dysidea avara; assembly: GCF_963678975.1. Taxonomy (NCBI): domain Eukaryota; kingdom Metazoa; phylum Porifera; class Demospongiae; order Dictyoceratida; family Dysideidae; genus Dysidea; species Dysidea avara. The sequence continues at coordinate 2,982,546 of NC_089284.1, read as the reverse complement.
CAGTGGCATTATATATATTCCTGTTTATGTGATGTCAACAATTGATTGAACTATCACACTGTCACTTTATAATGAATCCGAAGAACAAATTGTTAGAGGAAGGGCCTATATATATATATTATACTACCATATCAGATTGGTTTGTTAATCGCTTGACAATGATGATTAATGGTGCACCCTCCTTGCTATCTAAGCCAAAATTTTCTATTTACTGTCACTTGTTTCCAACAGAGAATTGAAGTTCCCAGCTATGAAATTCTGTTACAGACTGGTGGATTAATGAACTTAAGGTGACTGATAAGTTTATAAGGATGATGATGGACGGATAGTGAACCTTTATGTATCTTGTACAGGACGGATTATTTAATCCCAATGATGACATGCACAAGTGATCCATGTGTTTGTGTTGCATGTTTTGTTATACTTACAAGGATGACATTTCTTACAATATAATATTATGTATTGTACACTGACTCAAATTTAAATATTGTGTTAAATAATGATCTGAGGTGTTTCTTGAATGTCAGTAGTCAAGATTAGTCCTGTGATGACAGACAGTTAAATGGACATGACTGGTTACATACTGTAGCATGTGCTCACTTGTACATGCCACTGGTTGCCATGGTGTCATTAGTTTTCTTCACTGATGAAGTAGAACTCTTTAAGACGGTAACATCACAATTATAGTTTGTGATGATGCTCTTTTGTGTAACCATGGCAACAATAATAGTTGTGTGAATGTGGTTAGGTTGGTGCTCACCTGTTCTGCAGCAGCTTTGATCATGTGGGTGGACACTTTGTTATAGTCAATAAATGCTTCACTTATCCCCTTGACAACACAGCCATTCTGAGGCTGGAGAAGTACATGGCCCTCACAACACACACCAAGATGGTAACAACACATCACCACACCCACCTTTATGGTCCGTGCCACCACTCCCACTGGGCTCTGTAGTAAGGCTTCAATTATGATAATTTGGTAGGCCTGTTACGATGGCGGAAATGTGATACAGTAGTATGCTGTTGTCATGCAAACCTTGTGTTGTAACAGCTATCACTATGGCAACATGTCACATAAATCAGGGTAGCTACATTTCGTGTTGGACTAGTTGAGGTGTCCACAGTAATGCTAGCCTTGCCTAACAACGGAGTGGCACAAATGATTGTGTGAAAAAATCACACAACTTATCATACCAGTATCTCTGAAGTTGTCATCATGGTGATAGTGCCATACAATTCATCTCATTATGAAATACCACAGTCAACACCTGTGACAAGATCACATGACCTCACAAGATAATACACAAGTAACGGTTCCCACATATCACCTTTATTTTGTACCATGCGATTTGTCACAGCAGTTGCAACAGTATTGATATGCTGCACAAAATGATTTGCTAGACAATGGCTTTGTTAGCTTATAGTATAGTTGAAAACACCCACAAAAAAATTCTTTTTATCATAGCCTTCCCAAATAGCACTACTAACAAACCAACTGCTGCCACAATAAACATATCATAGGAGTGGTCATCAATACAGTACATGAGTTTTCATGTCCCAACAACGGACCAAGTTAGACACCAATTGGGACCTATTACTTGACACGGACTGTATATTGAGGTGGTGTTATAAATGGGTCATGAAGTACATCTCAGTTGTGTTTGGGACCTATATACTTGACAAGGTCACTATATTGAAGTGGTCTTACAACTCTTGGCCTAGTGACATGACCGTAATTGTCATAGTGGGTTCACTCATTATATTACAGCCACACAACATCCAAAACACTACAGCAGAACCCCTCTATACAAGATATGCGTGAGACTAATTATACTTTATAGTTTACACCAGCACAAAGGAAGAGAAGCTCCACTGTATCACACAGAAATGATAAGATCACGCACCTCTTTTTGTTGTCTAATTCAAGTCATCATCTGTTGTACCTGACTAGCTCTCACTTCCTAACAACCAATCAGAATAGCTCGAAGTTTAAAGACGTCAATGCTAATTACCATTTTCTTTTGAGCTTCTTCCAGTTATTGTAGCAGATGGATCTTGTCTTCTAGCTCCTGTGATGATGTCATATAAGCTCATGTGATGTCACATGACAACAGAGTACACACCTTCTTATCTGTGTCCCCTTGTGTGATGACCACTTTCACTGCTGTCTGTTGTTTGTGCACCTCTCCCTCCTCACATACAGTGTAGCCTTGTGGTAAACAAAGTGTGACTTGCATAACGTAACCACCCACTTAAAAAGTCCACAAATTTTGACCCAAAATCAATGTCCGTTTGCCATACACTACACTGTAGTGAGACCAACCAAACAATAACAGATTATACTCACTGGCTTCTTCACTTACTAACTTGCTACTTCTTCTTGTTCCTTCAGTGACACATTCCCCTGTACAACGACAACAATAAAAACAACTTCACACCGCTACAAGTCTCAAGAAATGTTCCACCGACTAGTAACAGCTTTACTACTCTCCCCCTAATGACTATTTACACATTAGGGTTATCGGTAGCAGGATGCTCTGGGAGCAACAATGTTTTTGAGATTAGCAAGTTGTTTTGCAACATTGTAGAAAACCACTAAATACTATCTCTGTCTCGCATGACTATCATCAGTCTAACCCCACCCCCTTACACTGCAAGGTTAAGCTCAGCTATTTGGTGATACCTGTCTCGTTCCTTAGCTCCTCTTTCAGCTGTGTCGTCAGGATGCCTACCTTGAAGCAGGTCTTTGCCTTCAGTTCCAGTGTCTCCTGAGTAATCTGCTCTATATCAGTGCATTCCTGTGACAATTTGAAACAATGAGCAATATTAACACACATTGTGTCATCAAATATGCCAACCACATAACAATTATTCAAATACGTGATTAGCAGCACCACTCTAACATACAGTAATACAAGCATAGACATGCCCAGGGCTATGATGCATGACCAATCTCCTTTAGTAAACATAAAGCTTCACCACAGCAGCACTATAGTATCGGATTACAATGGAATAATGGTATAATTATGTTATAGCTCCCAACGGAACTGCTTCTAGAACACCTACTACTGAAACTAGTACTGCATGTGCACACTAAAAGGATTAGAAAATGGCAAGCCATAGATTATATATTCCCTAGGTGGAGAATATATAATCTATGCCTGAACAATGTGACTTCCATAAAACAAACAAAATTTAACGGTAAATTCACAAAACGTAAAAATTTTCTAACTCAGAAGTGGGCCCACAAAAATGAGTGCTTCCCTGCCAGTTCACCTGAGTAAATGATGCAAACTTAGCTGTGCTTTTTGTGGGGTCACCAAGCTGAACCCTCGACTGAACTGGACACTGAATGACTGACATACTGGCATATCAAATGAAGATAGCTACTCGTGTAGTCTCAGGAAATCCAACTAACCAACAATTGCAGTTTACACTATCATACCATATTAGTATTAGTGATTTAGGATACATAGGCAATGCCTGTATATGATCCTATTCTATAGCTAGCAAAATAAAATCAAACATAATTTAAATTAGCTACCAGTCATGATTGATAGTAAACATTTGTGAGAAGTGTTGATCCAGTAGGTTTTTAAAACTGTTGATAGATTGGGCTGCAATCACATTCTCTGGTAAATTGTTCCATACATTAATGCTCCTTACTGCAAAAAAGTTTGATCTTGGCCGGGTGACAGCACGTGGTTTAAAAAATTTGTTTGTGTGGCCCCTGGTAGAACTGCATGTATTGGTAGAAAAGAAGTCAGATAGCTCGAGTCCAATGTCATTATAAATCATTCGATAAATAAGAATCATGTCACCTCGTAAGCGACGATACTGCAGGGATGGCAAACCTAATATTGATAAACGTTCTGAGTACGGTAGATCATATAGCCGGATATATTCGGTGTTCACTATTTCATGTTCTTATAGCCTTCATTTCCTCCACTCCCAGCAAGTTCAGCGGTGAGCCCATGGCGAATCTGTTTCAGTCATCTCGTGTGTTGTGAGATGGCAAAGGAAATCTTCACCTAGTAAAACTAGCTGCCTGTATAATTCGCCCCTTGACTTCGCTACATCACTTGAGAAGAAGAACCCCCAGGAACCCATGCCAGCTGGGTTGATTCAAGGGTTTTGTCCCCGAGATTCACCAACCCCCTGAGTAATGTGACTTTACGTAAAACAAACAAAAACGGTAAGTTCACCAAATGAGAAAAAGTTTTCTAAGTCAGAAGTGGGCCCAAAAAAAAAATTGGCCCGAAACGCCCAATACAAAATATGTAGGGAAATTTGCTACACCAGGTCGGTTTAGGCCATTTTGATGCACCTAAATTTCCGTGAATTGGACTTCTTTTGGTACCATTGTACTCGCAGAGAGTTGCACTACACGTATCAAATTCGGAAGGTTACTAAACAAACTCGAGGTAAGCGGTACACGATAATTAATTTAAAGTTTTAATGGTTTTTCAATCGAAATGTATTGGACACTATGCCTGTTCCAGCTGGAATTTTGTCATCGACAAAAGTATAGCAAATGTGCACAAACTTCTTGATATGTGAGTTCTGTGAGTGACATAAGTTCTCCAGAGGCGTAGCTAAGGTGGGGACTGGTAGGACACAGGCCCAACCAATCAGCTTTAGTGCCCTACCAACTCAATTTGCAGAAACTATTCAAGCGCGATCGAAATGCCCTAATAGAGCAGTCACTCTAATACAAGAGTCAAGCATTATTAGCATGATAATAAATGATCAACTGCTTAAATTGCTCTAAAATTCAACTTTAGAGGGTTTGACTTAAAACAATTTCCTTGGGGGCATGCCCCCAGATGCCCCTAGCAATAAGGTGTCAACCTTTTTTTTTTTTTTTTTTTTTTTGGTCTTCACCTAAAATCTAGCTGTGCCCAACTAATCCTTCAGGGCTAGCTACGCCACTGAAGTGAGCTCTTTGATAGAGTTGTACCGATTCCAGAAAAACTGATATCCGATATATTTTTGCCCTGTTTTACCAATAGTTAACCGATACCCAATTGTAGGTCTCTATAGGTTATACTTGTGCATACTCCACTAAAAGTAGAGCTAGTATAGCCAATGCTGTGAAATTGTACAATACCTCAACTCAAAGTTGCTAGTCAGACAAGTGGGCTAGGGCCTGAACCATCACTGTTTATCTTAGTGGTTACCACAAAACATAAACAAATTACCTAAGTACATACCAGAGCCTTTGACGTATACCAGCCCTTTGATGTACACCAGCCCTCCAGTGGTGCTGCAGCTGTTGAAGCTGAATAGACTAATAATCTGCTGGCCACAGCCCATTACAACCAATTTCTGATTATGGTAACTAAAAACAGCTACAGTGTAATTATCGGTACAACTCTACTCTTTGAGTGATGTGAGCTCTCCAATTGAAGTGAGCTCTCTGGTTAATGTGAGTTCCTTATAACTCAAGTTAGTTCAATAAGTTGTTCAAGTTCTCTGAGCAATGTGAGTTCTCTTAGCAGTGTGAGTTTCTTCTTTGGGTCATCCCTATGATCTAAGTTGTCCAGTGTTTCCTTTAAACCAAGTGATATGTGTATGATTTTCTAATGATGATGGAGGGTCTATGGTGTAGTGAATGCCGGTCATAATCATTGTGTAGACATAGTGATTATGAGTTTTCTAGGATGGTTGTGTGTGCTCAAAGTTAGCCTTGGGCCAAAGTGAAAATGAGGTATATAGTGATCAGCAGAATCAAGAGTATATAATATTAAAACTCCTGGTTAGACAGCTATTCAGAACAGTTACGTAAGGAATGTTACAAAAACACTTCCACTCAGACAGCATGATTGATCATGTGTGTGACATTGCTTGTAAATCACTAAAACCAAGAGTTCATAATATTATTATATACTAAAGAGAGTATCCTACTCTCATATACCCCTGTAGAAGGGTGTATCTGACAAAACACATCCAAGTTCACTTGTTTATAATTAATTGTGTCATTAATTGAGCATTATATCGATTGAACAAGTCCAACTGAACTCTCAGTCGCATGCCTTCACGAGTTAAGAGAACTGCATAGGCATGCCATTTACGAGTACAAATGTCCAGAGCATCAAGTGTTTCACAGCAGTAATGATTCTAGCACTTTTATGGCTGTTTGTACATCACAAATTGCAAAATAATTTACCTTGTCGTTACCTCATAACTATATGCCCTTCTGCAAAGGAGTAGGATACTCTCCTTAGTATATGAATATTATGAACTCTTGCTAAAACTACAGTGAAACCTCTATAATCCAACATTCATTGGGATAAGAAAATTGTGTTGGATTAGCAAGGATGTCGGATTATTGAGGTGGTATTACATAGAAAATAACTTTTTGGTATACAAAGAAATAGATTATATGGACACTTACTGATAGTCTAATCACCAAAAATTGAAGCAGTTTGGACACATGAGATAAATGCTCCAAGCAAGAAGACCAGGAAGTACAATATCAAGACACACAATAGTGTGTCATGCAGCATAGAAAGCCAGCATCACACAGTGAGTATATTGACAGGAAGAAAGAAAGCAGGATCTTCACTTGTGAAACTATAGCTTCATGACAACTCCAAATCACATCATTTTTTAGCATTATAGCTGTCTGCCGGGTAGGGTAAGCCACACAACAAGTTTAATTAAATTCACACCAGCCATTTATGAGATATGGACAGTCAAAGTTTCAGTTTATTTTTTCTACCTCTTAAGCTGTAGGGGGCTACGGGGGCTTTGATTTATTTTTGCACACTTTGCAAAAATTGATATAAAACATGTAACTCAATTGCCTCAATCTTTGGGACAAATGAAGAGCATATAAAGGTGAATTCATGTACCAAGTTTGTTATGAATCTGATGAATATCCAAGGAGTTATGAGTGTTTATTCATTTAAAAAGATCAAATTTCTTTCATGGCTACAAGGTAAACCAAGTATGGGAATAACTTGAAAAGTGGTGTGATCATCATAGTAGTGCCTTTTGATGGTTTGAAAAACATTAGAGTTACAGTACAAAGTTATAAGGAAAAAGCCAAACAAGTATATAGAGCAGTACTAGTCACTGCAGAGTAAAAAAGATTTTTTTAAATGTCAAAAATACTTACCACAGTTCAAGTCAGGGACCTCCATACCTGACACCTGCATCCTTAACCATTGAACCACTGCTATCATGGCTATAATCACCTCACTTTTTATAAATGAAAATTTACTTTAAAACAAATGTTTATAATCTGTCAATAGAAGTACTAGATTGTTCCAACTAGATTGTTCTGGAACATTCTATGTATGTTCTATTAGAAGTCCTTAAAAAATGTGCATTTTATTAGAACATTACCAAATACAATAGTACATCATACAGAATGATAGTACTGTATATTAGACCCTGTTGTGGTGGATTTTGGATTTACTTAGACCCTTCCCTTGTTTACTTAGACCCTTTTCATGTTTATTATACGCACCTGCATTGGTAGCGCTGGCAACCCATCGCCACCTGTAAATAAATATTAACAGTTATGGGTGAGCTTGTTTCTACTAATTAATGATGCATTTCTCTGTTACAAACAGCTGTCAAGAGTGTTAAGGTGTAACAACTACATAAAGGGTCAAAATAAAACCACAGGTGTCAAAGTAATTTACCCTCATGCCCTGTAGTAGTGGCATCGCTGCCCTGACACAGGGCCATCAGGTTACTAAATTACTTAGACCCCTGTGGTCTGAAGTCTAACTATTACTTAGGGATCATGAAAGTTTGGGCTCTTCTGGCTAAAAATATCACCCTGAAACCAGCCCCACAATACCTTCATGGTATCTTGGTAGTATTGGTTAGGTATATATAACCAAGCCCAAAAGTGCCTTCAGTGTGACCTGAAACACAGCCAAAAAGTTGCTTTATTTAGTGAAATTTTCTACTGACTGTCTGATACCTTCGGACAAGCGCATATCTCAATAATGGCTAAGGCTACGGGCTTGATTTTTTCACTGTTCAATGTCACTTCAGCCCAACTGGTGTCTTGGGATACCGCAGGTACAATCATACTTCATGGACTTAGCTGTGTCCTCCTTTGTATCCCATTTATTTTTGCTAACAAAGCAAGGTGTCAATTCGAGGTAGCACCACATGATGGCTTCCCTATATTTGACGGGAATTGTCCAAATTTTCTGTTGTGACTGAATGATTTCAGAAATCCTTCTCCCATTGTTTCTAATGTATATAATAGACTGAATATAGCTGAAAACAAAGCGTATAATGGCCACTTTGCTGTTGTTCATAAGTCTGTCTTCAATAATCATATCATTGTGTTTGTATAGATAATAATGTTAGTGCTACATGTGACTGGCTACGGGCTTGATTTTTTCACTGTTCAATGTCACTTCAGCCCAACTGGTGTCTTGGGATACCGCAGGTACAATCATACTTCATGGACTTAGCTGTGTCCTCCTTTGTATCCCATTTATTTTTGCTAACAAAGCAAGGTGTCAATTCGAGGTAGCACCACATGATGGCTTCCCTATATTTGACGGGAATTGTCCAAATTTTCTGTTGTGACTGAATGATTTCAGAAATCCTTCTCCCATTGTTTCTAATGTATATAATAGACTGAATATAGCTGAAAACAAAGCGTATAATGGCCACTTTGCTGTTGTTCATAAGTCTGTCTTCAATAATCATATCATTGTGTTTGTATAGATAATAATGTTAGTGCTACATGTGACTGTCTCTGGGAAAACCGGTCTTATCACCCATTTTAAAGTATAGAGAAATGCCAGTTTTAAATATTCAGAGTGTTGTAGCTTGCCAATGGTGGTAGCTATGTGCACCAAATTTTCACACGTTTTACAACAATTTATTACCTCCAGATCATCCACTGAAGAATTTACTCAACAGCTAAGTTTCCCACCATTTTAGAGTTTTTAACTGAGGTTGACTGTATCAGGCGAGCTCCAAAGGGGTGGGAGGCAGGGGACCTGGAAAGTGGGCGAGATGTTGTTTAATATTGAAGAGGAATTTGTTGGGATGAATTAGGCCAAGCTATGTGGGCCACAGGTCATTGTCCAACACCACGGAGCTGTATAGCCACACACAGCTATATCCTGGTTAGCCAGTGCTCCATCAAGACCTCAAACCACCCATATGGCTCGCCAATGTGCTTGAAAAAAGCAGACCACTTTACTGTGGTTATCTGTGACAGTAAGATTTGATAGTGCATTCATAAAGCTTTGTGTTTGTGTGAAAAAATCAAACTTCCTGTCTTGGGCGATAAGACTAATTTTCGCAGATCCAGTCACATATATTTTCAATAATGGCTGTGTGCATTAATATCATTGTAGCCATTGCCACCTTTGATTTCACAACTTTTTCACCCAGGCTTTTAAGGCTGTTTCCAAGAGGGTGATCATGCATGTTGTCTTTCTTGCAGGTTTACTTTGAATGAAAATATTTGTTATCAAAGCTATGAAAGCTCTTAGAATATTTGACTACTCTATTAGAAGAGTATCCCATCTGTAGAAATTAAATACATTGTGTTTACCTCAGTGGTTGAACAGGAGAGAATTGTCACTTTTCTTATAATGACTTAATACTGACTGAAATAATAAATTTGTGCATATTCAGTATATAGTATTGCTAATAGAGAGAGGTCATACGAAACAAAATTATACAACAACTCTACATGGATGCCACAGGTAATAAAAAACTATCCGGCTACAGTAAGAAGCCAGTATTCTATTATTAATTTCCAAAAGTATGTTTATCTAGAAGTGCAATATTTCTAACTCTTACTATATACATGCATGGCTGGCAGCTTCAATGCATGTAGACAACTCTCAAAGACTAAGCAGATAGTCTCTTCTCCATGCATAACAGACTAAATACATGACGCTCTCTTTTCTGTTATACAATTATGTGCAGCGTCTTTCATGCTATACCTTCATTTCTCTCACTATATTCCTATACCTATAGTATGTACGTGTTCAGCTGATCCTCAAAAACATTTAATAACTCATGGATACAATCACACGCAATCAATCTTGAAATTTAGCTCATTTGTAGTACTGCCTGACCCACTACAAATACTTCAAAATCTTTTCGTTCAAATGCCTAACACAATAGTTACAGCCATTTAAAATTTCCACCATACATTATAGGGAAGCCAATATTCGTCACAACCCTTGTAATGGAGCCAAACCACAGATGTCTGTTGATGACCCTTTACTGTCACCATCATCTGGTTGGCTGAAATGTTAATTTAATTCTCTTGAGGAAAAAAAACCAATTTTCATTTTTAGCTGTTTCAGGATCCAGCTCAACTTGTACATATTGGGCCTATATACCAGCATGCAAGATCATGCAAAAGTACACATGCAGCTCTGGAGCTATATAGCCCCTAATTGTTAAACTTCTATAATTGCTTGCTGCATGGATCTTAATTACATCAGCCCATTTGGATAACTGAGATATACATTCACGTGCATGCATGGTTAGATGCATATACTGTACACTATCATTTCAGTAAAACACAATTGCATCTCTATATAATTTGTGTGCAGTCTTAATGCTTAAATTTGGTCATTATTATGAGTTCATTACTTCATCTCAATGTTTAATGATTGTATAGAAGTTTTAAATGAACTTGCTTACATGGCTAGGCATATAATTATAGAGAAAAGAAGGCTAGATATAGGCTGAAGACTAATTCTAATGTCAGGAGAAGGGACTTTATCCCTTTCACCTATCGATATAATGATTATTAACAGATCGAGATACACTAATAGAGCATTCAGCTAACTCTAATAAAACAGTCAGTTGATTGCAATAAATAATGAGCCGCCTGCATTGATCTGAAACATAAAATTAACAATAAGTGACCTAAACTGTAAAAATGCTGGAGTGCACAAACATCACAGACACGTGATGCACCGCAAGATTAAGTGAAGTCCCAATCAGATTAAGCACATGTAGTGTGCTCCACTGTAAATCTGTTTGTATTACCAAGTACCGAAAGACATGCACGCACACATTGACTCGGTATTATACACAATCATTATACAATACATAATAATTGTATACATGTTAGAGTGAATTCATTAAACTAGTAATGATTGTCAATGAGTGTTAAATGAGGTGTAAGTGTTAACATCAGACAGGTTGTTACTATATCATCTTCTTTATATATTTGGTGTGTACCAGTCATGCCTCCTACAAATAAAATTTTACCTTCCTCCAAATGTACAGAACTTCCAAAATGGTATCCATGGGGATTTTCCCCAACACAGTCCCAGGACTTGGTATCAGGATTGTAGATGTGGATCAGTGGAGCTAATTTCCATACTGGTTCATCTTCACCACATTGTTCAACCAAATGATCTCCAGTGAAGGTGATCAGATGACCTTGATAATGGTTGATGGAGTATGAGGAGTAAGGCATGTCAGGTAGTTTGTTCCACACTTGATCACTACTAGTGTTGTTGTTACTACTCTGTAGTAGTTGTGGTAGAGATGCAGTCACTACATTACATGTACTCTCATTATCTTTATCATATCCTCCAGCAATGTACAAGTTATCATTAACAATTAGAGGAATGGCTTGATATGTAATATGTGGCAATTGTTCAACCACACTCCAGTGTGAGTCAGTGTCTGACTCAGTGATATAAAGAACTTCTACTATTCTTGTCATAGCAGCAGTCTGCAATATCAAATTTGTCAATCCACCAGCTACTATCACTGATGATTCATGGGAAATACACGAGGGAAAGCATCTTGCAGTTGGCATGTCAGGATATGAAGTGAACCACTTCTCGTTCTTCTTGTCCCATTTGAATATCTTATTGATCACCTTTCCACCAGTAGCTCCTCCAATAGCCAATAGCAGTTTCCTGTTAGATATACTTACTAGACTATAACGCCAACATGGTAGTGTTGGTAGCATGGACCAGTGGTCCTTGTTGGGAGCATACATGAGGGTCATATCACATGCTTTTTGGCGATCTTCCACAACAACATACACTTTCCCATCAAGTTCAGTAACAGATGTAACCCATTGCTTCCTAGGAAGATTCGCACACTGCTGCCATGTTAGCTTCAGGTTTTTCCAAAAATTAGCAGTGTTTCTATTGACCTGTATGTCAAAATTTAACAATGTCATCAGCTCATTTTATTATATTAAGTGGTACATATGATGGCAAAATTTGGAATAGTTTAGCAAATGCATGCTCATGGTTACCACAAGGCAATACATTACACATTTTATATAGTACTGAAACAATTATTCAGATATTCGACTATTTGGTCGGCATGACATTATTCGATTTGTTAACATGCTATTTGAATATTCTTTCACACTGTAGTAAGTTGTGATCAGAAGAATAAAGCCAACCTAGAAGCTTGAGATTGTGTACAAAGTGGCATAGTCATACTGAAAAATTCCTATTTTAGAAGAAATAGAAATATCTCTCAGGCTTTACCTTACTTCCCAACAAAGATATCAGTATTTGCTTAAAGAATAATCAGTTGTTTTGTTCACAACTATTTGAAGAGTAAAAAACTGCTATTCATTTCAGCACTAGTTTTATATATTATAATATGTTTTTGATAATGGCTAAGGCTACTTTTGATGTTGCTTCAGCCCAACAGGTGCCTTTTGACATACTACAGTAAGTATAATGCATACTTCATTGACTTACCTGTGTCCCATTTATTTTTGCTGACAGCGCAAGGTGTCGATTTGCGGCAGCACCACGTGATGGCTTCACTATATGTTTGTAACAGGAATTGTCCAAGTTTTCTGCTATGATTGGATTGATTGCAGAGGTCCTTCTCATAGTGTTCTTCGTGTGTAATGCTGTGTAACGGGCTGAACAACATAAAGCTGAAAATGAAGTGTAATGACCACTTTGGTAGTACTGTTTAAGTAGGGATCTCGCCCCTAAAGTGATGCACGCCACCTTTAAAATCATCCTAGAGACATCTTACGTGATGAAAATCACCTTTATGACATCAAATACAGCTTTAGAAACAAGAAAACACTTACAGGTGCAATTTTTTTAAATGCTGAAACTCGACCTTTTGTTTGCCAGCTTGCCTGCCTGACCACAGTCACAAAGCTGGAGGCCAAATGAAGCAGCACATAGCCACAATTTTATGCCACAATAACAAATTCACCAGTGGCATGTGTCTTTTGGAGTTCTGACAACTGCGTGCCTTCTATGCCTTTTATCTTCAATCAGGCTGGCTGTCATAAAATCATATCGAAGTGTTAAGTTACAGGTAAACCCCACCACAAGTAGGATATCGTAATTATCAACCCGAGGCCAAGGTGTTGATAACTAGATATCCTACGAGTGTAGGTGGGGTTTAACTGGCTTCTATCTCACACTTTGAAACAGTCAAGTTCACAAACAGTGTGTCAGTAAGGCTAGACAAGAAAGTCAGTTGTGTGTGTGGCTTCAATTTTAAGCTGAACTTGTAGTTTCACTATACAATCTAGTCTCCTCCCCAGACACCCACACTCTCAATGGGGCGGATGGGGGCAAGACTACAGTTTTACAATATGTATGGCTTCAATTTTTGCTGAGCTTGTAGTTTTATATGTGTAAGGCTTCAATTTGCTTTGATTGCACTTCTTTCAATTGAATGTGTTAATATATGTCGTCTTTCATATATGCACTGGGGTTTAACTACCATTCCCAGGGTTTAACTACCATATACTCCCAGTTTTTTACTTTTATGTAAGGCTTCAGTGGGATAGAATTTTCCGTATCAACACTTTCCTTGAGCAGCATATTTAGACACCACACAAAATTATTTAAAGTGCTTACGCTGCTGTAAAATGTACTGACACCCAATAGATACCTGTATCTTCACAAGATCCACACCCATTAGGTTGATTAATAGCTATCAAGCGTAGAGATCACACCTCTTAACAATTTATTTAATCAAACCATGATGATCTCACCTCTAGCTGTGTTTAGAATAATAGCATGGTGAAAATATGAAATAGTAATCACACCCCCATTGGGGCCAACGTTGAAACCGGGTCACTACTGCTGACCCGGATGACCCACTGACCCGGATTTGACCCGGATGTGACCCGGATTGACCCGGATTAATTAAAGCCGAGACGTGTTTCGGCTAGTCTCGAGCGAGCAAACGAGTCTACATTTTGAGCGTTCGATTCGTGTTGAGTAAATATTGCAACTTCAGCCTAGCTGTAGGTTGAAGACCAAAAAAAAAAAAAGAAAAAAAGGTCTTCACCTACTGACAATAGCTACCCCTCACCATAGATACCCTCAATTTCGTGCTACATACTACACTTACTAACAAATGAGCGTGGCTGAGCGTATGTTGGTAATGCGATAAGTGGGCGTGGCTCACGAAAGAGCTACGCGATAGCGTTTATAAGTTTCCACGTCGTCAAACGAACAATTTCGTTTCTCACGTGATCCAATCCGGGTCAGACCCGGTAAATTGTAAACCGGGTCAGACCCGGATGACCCGGAGAAAATGTGACCCGGATGACCCGACCCGGTTTCAACGCTGATTGGGGCTGGCTGAAATACTCTAATACAGCAGTCACCCTAATAGAACAGTCACACATGTATAGTTGTAAGCTATATTTTTAATCAGCAGGACCCTCCAGGGTATAATGCTGATGTGCAGTACAATTACAATCAAATACAGTTAATAATTATTACATGTCACTAGGTCAAGTCATTAGGTCTAAGTCCTTGAAATTAAGTTAGGTAATCCTAAGGCTGCAGCACATGTTGCTGTCAGACCTTCAGTGCTAGTCACTGTAAAGTGCTAATAATAATAATGATTAGTGTTTGTTTAAGTAATTCTACACAGTTAGTTTCATAAGTAACAAAACTAAACAGACTAGTATATTTAATTATTTGGAATTGAACAAAATAATTCTTATAACATGCCAATGTAGGGATTTTCTCACAGAGCTATGCTGTAATAACCATCATTCATATATTGTTTCATTATCGCTTGGATCTTTAATTTATAATTTTAAGGTAAAGCTTTGCTTATCAAAAAATCTATCTACAACAACTTGGTAGACCAAAACTACTGATAAGTTACCACAAGCTTAATATATATTGAAACTAAAATAATGACTGACTGATCCCTTCAGCCAAGCATAGCTTGATGCTATGATCTTGATTTCCCAACTGTTTGATATCACTTAGCTCAGAGACATGTCTTATTGGCTTGATATAGCACATTTTGGACAGCATGTAGCCACTTCTTCATATGACAAGAGCACAATTATCACAAGCAAACATTATCATTCTGTTTCATTTCATTATAATACAAGACACCAAGTAACTACTATAACTACTAGCCTATTCTAATGAGTTAACTTTTCCATAATTGTGCCCCATTCACACTGTCCCAGGTTACTTTCAATCAACTCGGATTATCAAATCCTAGTTCACACCAAACGGGCTGGACATGGTATGTACTGAATAATAATGAGCCAGAAAAAGCACACAATACATTTTCTCATTTAGACACTTAATGAAACTGTATTGACAACACAAAGATTAAGCTGTATGATGTTATAGCTGCTGTATTAAACAGTACAGTAGTACTGTTTAAGTAGGGATCCCCCCCAAAAAAATTGTGTGCGCCACCTAAACCTAGAAACATCTTACGTGACGAAAATCACCTTTATGGAAAAATATTAGTCAATCTAACATCAAATACAGCATTAAAAACAAGAAAACACTTACAGGTGGCCATGATATATAATTTTTTTAAATCACCAAAACTCGGAACTTTCATCTGCCTGACCACAATCGCAAGGCTGGAGGTTAAACAAAGCAGCACACGGCTACCATTTTATGCCACAATAAAAAACTCACCAGTGAGATGTGCCTTTTGGGGTTCTGACCAGTGTGTGCCTTCCGTGTCTTGTCTTTCCTTTTTAACTTTTATCAGGCTTGTCTTCATTCTTCTTCATGCAATGAGACATTAATTTTCCCTATCAACACTTTCCTTGAGCAGCATATTTAGACACCGCAAACTTATTTAAGCGCTTATGTTCGGTAGTATCTATAACTTCACAATAGGTTCAATGCCACACCTAATTGGTTGATTAATAACTGGGACCATGCCTCTTAACAAACTATTTACTCGATCACGATGACAAACCCCGTTATTATTGGTCTAGCTGTATTCATAATGAGAGTACAATAAAATATGAAATAGTGATACACACTCTGGTAGGTGAAAGGCTGACTTGAGATACTCTAATATAGCAGCCACCCTAATAGAACAGTCACATGTGTATAGCTGTATGCTATAACAAAAATCCAAACAAACTAGTATATTAAAAATTACTACTTTTAAGGAATCCAAGTGATAAAAAGTAGTGAAACAAGAGATGAATGATGGTATTACAGCATAGCTCGGTGGGAAATCCTGTAGTTCATTTTAAAATTAATAATTTTTAATATACTACCTATGTATCCTTTTGCCATTGACAGTAGAACAATACAGTTGGGAGTCTACTGGAAGTATGGCATGTCTTGCAGTACATTGTGGTACATCTTTAGAGTGTAAAAATATTCATTGAAGAAGCAAATTAAAGCAACAGAAGCAAATTACTATTGTCACTCTGAGTTGACCAACCTGTAATGCCAGCCCACCTCATCTTGTTGTGTTGTGCTGGCGGCATGGCTTGATTGATATTATTAGAGCCATGCCATGCTGAATGCAGTGATAATATGAAAAAAACAAATTGACAAATATATAAGGTGACATTAAGGTGAATTATTTAACCCATTAACTGTCATAACCTTTATATGGCAGCCACGCATCATTACTGCAAGTCCATAATGAGAGTATTTTTTCTGATAGTGAATCGCACCATTGCAAACAAACTAAGTAGAACTGAAAAATATGTGTCATACCACATCGCATCCCTTTCTCTACTTTTGTACAGAGACTATTCAGCTCACGTGAAACATTTTCAGTACTTGCGCAATACCATTACATGTGCACATGGGCTTGTCCTATCCCCCTGCGTGTGTATAATAGTTGATGATGGACTCCAACTTTGGGAGAAATACTCACATTTGGACATGCCAGCTACTACATGGTCAGGAATGGAAGGCGTTCTAACCACACTGCAGCAAGGCTGACTCTATGGAAGAGTAGCAACATGTCATTTACTATTTGCATAGCTACAAGCTTGCCCCAATAATGACTTACTAGTTTACTATTCTATAATGAATTCATGCACACCATGAAACAAACAATACCTGTTTTTGAGGAGGTATCACCTGTAGCTTTGACAGATCTAACCTCAGTGCTTCTAACTCTGCCTCTTTAACTTTGTGTTGACATTTGGTCTCATGCAACATTATCTGTGCCTGCAGCAAGTTATCTGGTAAAGTGTGCTGTCTCCTAGCTACTATTGTTTTCAGCTGGTCATACACTTCTTCAGCAGTTGGTCGGTTATGTGGTTGATTTTCCAGACAGTTTGCTATCAGAGGAATTATTGCTTCTACATCTTTTGGAATTTTACTAGCGTACTGAGCACGCCTTTTCATTTCTGATTGAAAATGGGTCACATTCTGTGATGGAGTGGGCCACTGCTGGGAGAACGTATGCAACATAATGCAACCAAATGAAAACACATCTGTTTTAGGTCCATATATGTTTTTGGGGTTAATCAGTATTTCAGGGGCCACAAAGTCTTGAATTTCAGGTGATCTGCCAGTTCCAAAGGGGTGTAACTCAGGGTGTACAAAGCGGATGGATCCCAGGACGGTGATCTTTGCTTCCATCCCCTTTGAAATTAGGACATTTTTGCTTGTGAGATTTCCACGAACGATGGCCGAGTCACGTGAATGCAGATACTGAAGGCCAAGACTAACCTGGTGAAGAATTGACGTCTTCATTTCTAGAGGAACGACATCATTTTGCTCCAATAAATAATTAAGGTTGCAATGGACTGGCTCCATCACCACACTGGGTATCTTCGCATGGGGCTCGGCATGGAGAGGTAAGTAAATTCCCAAAAAATGGACGATGTTGGAGTGGCGTAGTCGATTAACGCGGTCGCATTCTATCACTAATTTGGTTCTCACTATTTCTTGCTCTTGTTCGCTTAGTTGATCGAAATTAGTGAAGTGGATTCGCTTAACAGCAACTATCATGCCTTCCCATGTTCCTTCAAAGATCGTGCTGTTAGTTCCCCTGCCAAGACGCCTCCGGATTTGAACATCTTTGATAAGACAACTTCGGAAAGAAGAATCAACAGTCACAATATCATTATAGTTTTCCAAGGCTGCCATTCAGTTTTATCTTAGTTACTCCTCAGCAAATGTGGCTCGAGTACGTATTAGAGCTAGTCTACAATTAATGCGCATGCCTAGTTGGTCTGGCGGCGCCCGACCTTAGCTAGGGTCGGGCGCCGCTATACTACGACATTACCGCATCAATTTTTTTCATGTTTGTTTATATATTCGAATTGTCGAGTGATCACAGCTGATGGATGATCGCATAAGATGACACAACCATGGACCACCAAGGTGGGCACTAACTACAACATTTAGGATTTTGAAGTGGGCAGGACATCTTGGTGTAGTGGCAGGGCCATATTTAGCTACTGGTGGGCACATAAGTTTTCGTTTACTATCTGTGACAGGATGACATGCAGACACTAATTTTATTCAGTCAAATGACCCTTCCTATAATGGGGTCTCTGCACTGGTGACAATTTTCTGTGTAGGACTGATTTGTTCTCGGATTTGTTAATATCATAGATAGTAATATATCATCTATCTCAGTGCCCCAGTTCGAGACATTCTGGACAGTGCCTCACAATAATGTATATCAGCAAGGGGGTGATACACAGGCACTCACTGTAGGTGCGGTCTAAGTCAAAGGTCAAGAGCACCAAATTCACCGGCGTGCCAAGTCAATGGTCAAGGGTGAAAATTTCCAACCCATAATCGAAAAGTACTAAAATGCCGTTGCTAAGTCACCAGTCAAGTCACAGGTCAAAGTAAAATTTTGGCAGGTAAAAACTTTGACCATAGTTGCAGATCGCAGACCTCTCAACTCTCACGGTTTTACCTTGAGATTCAAGTTTTTGGGCCTTCTCTCAAGGTCTCACGGTTAGGTACTAATTTCTCAAGGTCACGCTCCAGATCTCAAGAATTCTCAAGGTTTTTGCCTATAAGTAAAATTTAAACCCACAATTGAAAACTTTTCGTCAACTCAATATAAGAAATGGTACTCACGTGATAAATATTTTGCTGAAATCTATAAAAGACTGGAGCCAACCTGTAACCCAAGGCTGTATTACAGCATGGTAAGGTGACTTCTCGTTTTTGTTTAGTAGTAAATAAGTTTTTCTAGCATTAATCAACTTTGAATAGACTTGGCTACTAAGATAGACGGTGGGAAATATATCACGTGCCAGAGTAGAGGCCAGATTCAGACCTAGTGAAAGGATTAGTGATACCTACAATCATCACAAAGATAGGCATAAAGCTGAATAAGCAGACTTATGATTCACGTGATACTACACCATGCTTGAAATTCCAGGTTGCTTACTATGTGTAGATTAGCACCTTAGAGCATAGAAATAAGCCGCAAATAACAGCAGTATGCATGCAGTATAGCTAGTTCATGCTTGTTGTGCTAAGCTCGTGACTACACTGCCACTGAATAGTAACCAATTATATTACAAGTGTTGATGGTTCTACTTCTAATTACACAGTATTGAGAAGAAATATTGTTGCACTACTTTTTCATGTCAGTGCTCTGTGCTGCGGTCAACTTGGCTTTGTTGAGGGAGAGCTGCTCCTACAGTATATAGCATGAAAAAGATAACATCAAAGCAAGAGTTAATAATAAGGGAGCTCTCCTATTATTAACTCTTTATCAAAGTAGCAAACACATTTGACACATGAATGACTTTTTAAAAATGGTCTTGTTGACTACAAGCCACTCAGCACATTTCCCAGGCTGCATAAGTTCATGGGGACAATAAAAGTGTGACGTACTTGCACATACCAGTAACCCTAGGGTTTGTATGATGGGTTACCATTCTACAATTAAGCAGTGGCTAATAAACACTCATCAAGATATGTAACTATATGTGCAGCAATTAATGAAACCTCACTATATACCATATGACAGGAAATTTGATGAGGAAAATTTGACAAATTGTTTATGTTATCAATATTTAACTCATTAAAGTTCTACTGAACATGCGCCTCTGTTTGTACTAATTTTTGTGCGCTAAGTGTGTGCTTATGCATGTAACAGCAATTCATGCAAAATCAAGGTGTGAAGTGAGACATTGCACTTTTAATTAACCTACACAAAGAATGTCTATTTTGCAGTACTTATAGCTATGTATCAAGGTGTCCATGTCCATCCACATGGTGTCCTTGACTAGCAGAACAGATGCCACAGTGATAAATTCAAACATCGCCTTACAAATGCAGCGAGAAGCAGCACAACTTTACATGTGTATATAATAGCAGGTGAGACCAGTAACTTATAAAATTTTAGAGGCATAACTACACTGGAGAACTGGATTCGTCAAAATTTTTCTGTTGTATGGTATATCACATGTATGCATGCATAATAGTCTGTCACATGTGGTCAGCATTAAAACTGTGTCACTTTTGCTGACCACAATAACCCACTAACCTGAAATAAATTAAAAGGACGCATGACCCAAGAACTACATTTGAATGATCACAGGTACATAAATTTTATAGTAGTGATCAGTCATTGGGCAATACAAAAGCTATAAATAGCTTAAACACCTGCCACATGACAACTATTAATTATTTCTAGAGGCACTTAGTACGCATGAAAGTGCTGGATGGCAGTTTGAGCTTTATTTTAGGTAAATGTGTAGTAAAGAGAGGTGATGTGTCTGCCTTTAAGCAAATTTTTTTTCTTGAGTAGTAAACTAATATTGGCCTAAATGGCATATCAATGTGATAGCTATAGCTAATTCTTCCTAAAAGGAAGGGCTGGAGCCACCATGAAGGGTACATACATCATTGATGAATAATTGGTATCATTTACTGACAATCCATATAAGGATATGTACATCGTTGGTAACACAAAGCATAATATATCATTGCTGATGATCCATATAAGAGTATGTAGAAACAGTAGTGATTGCTCTGTTACTGTAACAGTGATCTAGACACTCAAATAGAAAGCCTCTCTATTTACCTGTGCACCAAAATGCAACGTTACGAGAAGCCATACAAATGCACGTGTATTAGTGCTGTTGTGTTGTTAACGCCTGTTATGGATAATTAAAATATTCTTACCAGGGTCTTCTAAATGGTTATACTTCAGGTATAGAGAACTGTACCACTAAGCAGTAAATAATCTGCTGATACTAGCCATCTTGACAACTCATCAAAATGTGGAGTAATCCGGACAAGCCTTTGTGGGGTGGGAGCATGCATTAAAATGTTTGTAGTAGCTAATTGTCTGGGTGGTGTAATAGAGGCAGGTATCCAGGTAGAGATGTGCTTTCATACTAAACACACTAGCTATTTGTAATATTGTAGTTTATCATCATCACTCACTGAATAAACTAAGAAATTTGTATACACAATGAATGTAGAAAATCAGTGTTAGCTCTTTAAGGTACAGATAAATTGGATATTGTTACAGCTATTAGCAGTCATAACTAGTCATGACCACTTCATTATAGTATTGTATCGAACAGTTTATTGATGGTGATACGCAAAATGCACTGTATCGCAGAACACTACTAGCTATATGCTGATCATAAATCACAGTTATAACCCGCTCAGACTTGCCCTCACAATGTTATTAACATCTGTAGCTACATGTCTATAGTACTATTGTTTATAGGCTGTTTATTGTATATTTAATATCACCCCGTACCACCTACAGTACAACCATAATAGTGACCAAGGTTTGTTGTACTGAAGTATGTACACATTGAGCTGAGCCAGTTCATGTGTGACACAACATTTACGACCAATCAAAATCTACACAAATTTCTTGTGATGAAGCCATAGAAGTGCCATCTATTTTCCAAACTTATATATATTGGAACCAAACTACATCTGTTCTTCACACCTTCACTGTCACCAGATTCACCACTAATCTTGTTGGCTGAAATGTTATTTCTCTTGAAAAAATCCACTTTTCATTTTAGCTGTTTTCTCAGAGCTCAGCTCATATCACACAGCAAATGGATTAAAGCCATGCATCATCAACACATCGTTATAATTATATTATAATGGATGCAGTTATAGCGGGTTGAAAAATAAAGCAGTTCAACAGTTAGTAAATACCAGCAAACTATACACACACTATACCATTGCAATGCTATTACAAAGTTAATTATTAGGTAAAATATATCCAATCTCCACAGTTGGCAAAGAGGATTGCTTGTTAGCTTCAGAACTTCCTCCTTTAACACTTCCTCCTATCACAATTATTGTAGTGCTGTTGATGGCCGCAACTCCGACTTGTTTTCTGGCAATGTTAAGGGAATCAACTTTTACCCAAGATGACTTTGATATGTCAAGAAAGCAAATATCAGCTGTAGGAACATTTTTAGCATCACCGCCAATAATCAGTGGTGGGTTGGAATAAGGAACGGTGGCTGTAAAGTAGTATGGAGCATTTGGTAAGTGTTTCCAATGATCACCTTGTGGGATTCGTTGGTTATATGACAATCTTAGAGTGTCAAATAGTATCTGGTAGGTTGTGTTATATCGAAATCCTTTCTGCTCATATCCAATGATGATCAAGTACTTGCCTGAAATTGTAGGCTTAATGGCTCCCATTGGATGAGGCAGATGAATGGAGATTTCAATCCACGAAGATGGCTGCTGCCAGTTCAACATTTCAATGCTATCATAGTATTTGTCTAAACTACTTAATCCTCCCATAACAATCACATATTCCTGGTGCACAGTAACTCCTGGTAAGAATCTTCTGTTTAACATATTGGGAAAGTGGCTATCCCAAATCTGGCTGTCTTTGTTATATGTAGACACCTTGTTAAGCACAGTATAGTTAACAGGATCTTCCCCACCAAATATGACCAGCTTGCCACCCACCATCTGAAGTATGCCACAGTCATGACCAGGCTTAGGAAGGGTGTTCCATTTGTCAGTTCCAATATTGTAACAGTAGATCACATTCTTAGTGATACTAGAAGGTGCCCCTCCTGCAGTGACGTACACAGCCTCACCATCAACTGCAACTGATGCATCATAAAACGAATATGGCAAGTTAGCACAAGTCATCCATGTAATAGAATGTCCTTGAGCCTGTAAAGCATCCACAACAGGAGGTGGTTCCTAAGAGAAAATGTTGAATAAAAACGTATGGCAACATGCTCACATACTCATGACATCAAATGTAGATTAAAGTGCAGTTTTCAAAAATCAAGGCAAAGCTGAGGTTTTTAAATCATGGACATGAGGGCAGACACAGACATTTTATATACATCGGACATCATAATATTATTATTATTATAGTCTCTAAAATTTTCTATGATATCAATCATCATAACAAACGTGTCTACAAGTATCTCCCATAATCAAATTCTTTTAGGCATGCTTATAAAATAAATGGAGTAGTTGAATTTGTGTTGGCTTGGGTGACTTGTTGGCTGCAATATGCTTAGAAGGGAATAGCAAATCTATGATTGAAAGTGAAATTTGCAATGCTTGAGCTCCAAAGAAAAATACTATTATGAAGATTGTGAAGTACAATTAAAATTACTATTTAGTGAAGAGTATATCGTTGTTTTGGTGTCATTATTACTGTGATCCCTATTAGTATTTGTGATATATATTAAAAGTTTTTGCAATTGACTTCGTCCCAATTGCAGTAGAGTTCGTCGCCTTTGCAGTGGAATTTGTCCCGTTTGAAATTGAATTCGTTGGTTTTGCAATTGATTTTGTCACATTTGCACAAGAGTTCGTCTGTGACAAGATTGGCAGTTGCAGTAATAGTAGAGCAGCTAAGCGAAAAAATCTTTCCCTTTTTAATAAAAGCACCAAACTTGGTACAACATTCGCTTAATTCACACAATTTTATATTAGATACGGTGCCATTAAAATTACCAATCATATCAAGCTCAAAGAACCTGACAAGTAAAATCAATAGAAAATGTATTGTGGAAGCCATAAAGTGCTCCATAGGAAATATACTGAAACTTTGCATAGATGAGCAAGGGATGGTCGTATCCAAAAGCTGATCAAGGGAGGTGTCCATCCAGGTCATTAGCTTGCCATGTTAAGAAGCACGGAGGGTCATGGTATATGAAGCCATAGATATGCAGCATATTATTTCTACTGGATTGTGCCTGTACTTTTAACACTAAAATATTGGCTCCATTAGAAGTGTTCAAAAAACAGTTTGTTTTACCACATTTTGAAGATTTTTGATTGCACCTACAAATTTGAAATACTTCCATGTGATTTAAGCAAAAACAAAGATTCTGAATGTACTTGTATGGTTTCTTGGTCTGTTAGAAATAGGCTTATAGCCCAGTTTTAAAGTTTCAAAACATGCCCTAAGGCAATGAGTTTGATGTGGCAACATATCTCAAATGATCTAGTATACCTTACTCAACTTCCACAGAAATTTGGTGCTTTTATCACAAAGTGAACAATTTCATCAAAATTTGTTGCTTACCCGCTCTACTATAAACACGAAAACAAGATGTAGCAGCTACTCCATGATCTTGTTGAAGTACAACTGTTGTAAACAACTCTTTATAAGGCAATAATTTTTCTGCTACAGCTTCTTCAGCAACATTCGCAACTGTGCTTTACTATTGGCGATGGGTGTGGTCACTTGCAAGCAAGCTATTAACTTGACAGACAACTAATGGCTTTGCGTATAACCAACTTCAATTACTCTCTAGTGTCTCAAGTGCTATTCTCCATGGCAAAAATGATTCACCTTGTGATGAACAGCTGGTTTCTTGCAGTCAATGTAGTTATGACAAATTCTTGTGCAAACGCAACAAATTCTAATGCAAAAGCGACAAAATCAATTGCAAAACCAACGAATTCAATTGCAAACAGGACGAATTCTACTGCAAAGGTGACGAACTCTACTGCAAACAGGACGAAGTCAATTGCAAAGGTGACGAACTCAATTGCAAAAACCTGCAATGCTACTCACCATTGTTTGCTGAGTATCTTGGTGATGAAGAGGAGTTACATAAAAGTCTTGTTTCTTAACATCAGGCACAACAGGAGGTGAAACACCACTCTTATTTGGTTGATCAAGTGCAGCTTTGGCAGCCTACATGGGTAAGACACACAACAAAGAAAGTACCACAATAGTAAAGTGTGTTATTAACTGCAACCATAATCCCTGGGAATGGTAGTTGTCATTCTGGCCAAATCTTCTGTGATTGCAAACTAAAAGCCATTGCAAAAAACCATGTAAGGGACCTTATCACTTTAAGTTGTGCAGTTCCATTTCTATATGTTGTGTGTCATCATTTTGAACTATGTTAAGGGTACAAATAGCAAAAAGTTAAAATTTTTAACTTTATCAAGCTTCCTGTAACCTATACTTTGTTGTATTGGTGTATCAGTATCGGTGTTTAGACTCAGTATATTGGAATGTCTTAAATCAAAGATTTATCTGTCAGTACATCTCTAGTATACCTCTACCAGAGGCTCAGCAGCAAGATCAAGATACTAATAAAACAGTCACATTAATACAACAGCCATGTATGATATTGCAATCAAACAGTCACACGTTTGTATCAAGCAGTATGGTAGTACTGTTTGCTATACCGTTTAAGTTGGGATCACCTCTAAAGTGATGTGTGCTGCCTAAAATGTCACCTTTAAAAATCATCCTAGAGACATCTTACTACACTGTACCTTAAAAGTGAAGTAGGGGTCCAAACAATAAAAAGTAGAAATGATGAGTAGTGAAATACATGATGTGGACCTATGTGGGCGTGTCCATTTCAGCACTAGCACATCTTGCTATAAATCACGTTTTACAAGTTATGGTGAGGCTAAAGTTCAGTTATGACATATGATGGCATGCCAATTTGGTGTGGGCATTTAAAAAAAGGCGTGGCTTGAGGTTTACTGTACAGCAGATTATTGTTGCAGGATCCAAATTTTTACAGTCTCCAGCATAAATTTCTGTGGGTGTGAGCCACGAATGATCTCTCCGTATTTCTATACATCTCTTTGGATACTATGGCAAAGTTACAAATAGGCAAAACTCTACTCACTCAAAAAATATAAGAAATTCAGTCTGCTATCTGAAATTATTGTGAGTTAAGCTTCAATTCACAAATTTTGGACCTTGGACATATAAACTGCCATACAGTATTAGCAATTTGATGCCCAACCAGTTCAAAACATGGTATGATATATTGATGACACACAGCTTTATATTGTGGGTTAGACCTACCTTTTTTTACCAGCCCATGTGTACTATAGAACCTCAAAATTATTTGAAGTGCTAATATGGTACCATGAAAAGGAACAGACAGTTGCCAAATATAATTAGTTTTACTACAATGCAGCGATCACACAAAGTTGATACAGACAATTACAGGGATGTTCACCACAGGAAGCCATCATGTGCTATCACGAATCAACAACTTGCGCTGTCAGGAAAAGAAACGGAAAATTATATAGTGTGTCAAAAAGCACCTGTCAGGTTGAAGCAGCATCTAGCAGTGAAAAATCACCTTAGCCGTTATTGAGTTATACTTGTCTGAAGGCATCAATCAGGCAGGCGGGCAGGCAGTTAGTCAGTAAAAAAATTCTGTTAAATAAAAATAAATAAAATCCTTGGCAACCTAATGGAAGTGCTTTGGTCACTCTGATTCTTTGAAGACATTTTTGTGCTGCTAACCAATATGCAAAGGCACCATGTAGGTATTGTGAGGCTGGTTTCTGGTCAATTTTTTTTGTTTGTGAAAAAGTACATGCAAACCTCATGATTCTTAACATACAGTACTATCATACTGTATGGTATTATTGCGTGGCATGACTGTACCAGGAAATCAAAATAGCAGAGAGATTAACTGCAGTCACCATTATATACTGACAGAACTGTCAGACATATCTACCATAGCAACATTACAACTCATTAGATTATATAAAGTAAGGATCCATGTACTATACAGTAGCCAAATGATGGCATTACATCATAAGAACAACCCCACAAGCACTCAATAAAACATTATGCAACTACTGAAAGTATTTCAAGTATTTCAAATAATCTCAAAGTAAAGGATGGGGAGTAAAGGGACACAGTACATAATAATTAGTTCATTGCTTGCTATGGTATGATTCATGATAAAAGTACTACTATTATGGAGAAATTAGACTTACAGTGATGACAATGATGTGTGGTGATCATGACTTTCATGACAACAGCACAATCTATTATAAATGATTACAATGTGCTGTTGCATCATTATGATCTGCTACTTTAGAATGAAAATTATTTCACTAGAGCACTTTGCAGTCCTGTTCTACTCTTGGATTATAATCACAGGAAATTTTCCTACATAGCTACACTATAGCATAGATCCCTCATTCCCTGCTATTCACTGGATCCCTGCTATTCACTGGATCCCTGCTATTCACTGGATCCTTTCTATTCACTGAATCCCTGCTATTCACTGGATCCCTACTATTCACTGGATCCCTGCTATTCACTGGATCCCTGCTATTCACTGGATCCCTGCTACTCACTGGATCCCTGCTATTCACTGGATCCTTTCTATTCACTGAATCCCTGCTATTCACTGGATTTAATTTCAAACTTTCTGATTACGTGGGATACAGCAGATACAGAAAACACACAGACATAAAACTTTGGTAGTATGGAAAACCTGGAACGCCGGAACAACCCAGATCAGCCGGAACATTGTTATTTCACGTGCAAACACTAGCATGCCACAGATAATAAAGTTTCCACAGTAAAATAAACAAATATTATGCTCTAAAACATTTATGTTATCCTTACTTGTAACAACTCCGTAGGGTACACCACGAAAAACACGAGTGAGTGTTGATTGGGATACGCTAAACAATTAATCTTAGGACATGCAATCTTTCTCAGCCAAAATTTTATCTTAAGAATCATTACAATCCCAAGACATAGTTGGTTACACTTGCACAAGCTAACCGGCCTACTTGTGGTCAGCGACCTAATTTATTAGAAGTCACATTAATGGACTGTGCCAAGTGGTAAGTTAGCATAGTACTAGCTAGAAGTTGCATTTTCTTTCAAAGGTTTTTAAATCCTTTAGTTAAGGGTATGGAGTATAGGTAAGATGGCTACAGTAGGTAGTTCTAGGATGCAAAGTTATGTAAATTCTAATTAATGCTCACTCTCCTGTTGATTTATCGTGTACCTTGCAGAGCTAGTTACAAGCAAGGATTATCTAAATGCTATAGAACATATTAGCAGAAAAATTTTGTTTATTCCACAATGGAGTCTATATAATCTGTGGCATGCTAATATTTGCACGTGACCCAATCGCAAAAATAACACTGTTCCGGCTGATCTGGGTTGTTCTGACATTTCCATACTCCCTAAAATTTCCTTTCACAATTTCAAGAAACCAGATGTGAACTCACAGCAGGCAAGCAGTGGTTCAATTTACAATGCTACAGTAGTAATAAGCACTAACCTTAGCTTGCTGCATTTTGTGTTCTTTTGCTTGCTGGTCCTTTGCTTGCTGCATTTCGAGGTTTTTTGTTTGCTGCATTTTGTGGTCAGAAGGGTATACTGAAAAATCTTCTTTCTTAGCATGAGGTGCGACAGGAGTTGAAACATTGATCTTCTTACTTGGTCGACCATCTGTTGTTTCAGCTTCCTGTATGATGTAATAATTTGTCCCCTAACAAACATGTTATATCATACAATATGGTACATAGTACAGTATACAGAGAAACTTGTCTATTGAGGACACCTTGGGACCAACCAAGTGTCCTGATTATAAAGGTACCCTGATTTTCCAGGTCAGTTTAGATGCTAAAGGATACTTTGGGATCACTACCAAGTGTCCAAATTATGCAGGTGTCCTCATTTTCAAGTGTCGTTCCACTATAGTACGGATCATAGAGGTTTGGGAAAGAATATCCAGCCTCACATTTCCTCCATAATAGCTTGGCAGTATTGGATAGGCATAACCAAACCCATATATGTATTCAGAGCAATCCCAAACCCATCCATCGGGTTTCTAATCAAGCCCAAAAGTGCCTTCAATATGACTTGAAATGTTTCCAAATACGTTGCTACAAAATTTAAAAAAACTATTTTCTGACTGATCGCTTGCCCGACTGATGCCTTCAGACAAGCATAACTCAATAACGGCTAACACTACAGGCTTGATTTTTTCACTGTTCAACATCGCTTCAGTCTGACAGGTGCCTTTTGACATACCGCAATACATACAACGCATGCTTCATGGACAGGAATGTTTCTGTTGTGACAGGATGCAGAGGTCCTTCTCATAGTGTTTTTCATTTGTAACACTATGTAATGGGCTGAACGTAGCGCCACTTCGCTATTTCGGTAGTTGGGGCGCACGAAGGCAAAAACAATAAGCCTGGTGCCATTCTTTGTATGTGCGGGTTCATCAGTCATAATAATGTTACCAAAAAGTAAACAAACAAATACAAATTAAAACTAGGAATTTTAAGAATAATAAGTAGTAAAACAAGGGAAGTCACCTATACCTGCGGCTATACTAGTAGACGTTTAATCCCTCCTTCAGTGTATACCAAGACTGAACTAGGGAATAAATGTCGATTAGTCGTGTAGGCAACCTCCCTTGTTTCACTGCTTTGATCCCTAATAGAACTTAAAATTCCTAACTTGTACTTGTCAACCTAAAAAATTGCATTTGTTTAGTGAATTTCTCTGTAAAACATAGTAAATTAACCACGCATACCACAGATGGTACTAGACCACATATTCTAAAACAAATTTCATGTCTAAATGTGTGCCCCAACTTAAACAATGAAAAAAAAGTGGCCATTTCACTTCATTTTCAGCTATATTTCACCCATTACACAGTGCTACAAACAAAGAACAATACGACAAAGCGTCCTTGCAATTGATCCAATTGATCCAATTGATATGAAAATTACCGCCGATTTCCATTTAATCAGCCACTATGCACTACCCATTAATCAACACCTATGTGGTAATGGAGAAAGAAGGACACAGAGGAAGTCTATGATGCATCCGTTGTAGCTGCTATGGTAGCTGCTGTGGCAGAAAAAAAGGCACGTCTCGGGCCTAAGCAGCTTTGAATATTAAAGAAATAAAGTCTGTAACATTAACTGTAGTTGAGTTACACTTTGCTAAAGGCATCAGCTAGTTACTTAGTCAGCAGAGAACACTGTCAACTAAAATAAAATTCCGTAAAAACTTGTGAAAGCGTTTAGGGTAGCTCTGAGGCACGTTTAGGCTTGACTATGCTCTGTTTCACCTTACATCAAGTGTAGCTTGGGGTTGCCACAACTTCTCGTGCTGGCTCTTCCTCAGTTTATGCAATGAATTATGCAAGTATCAATGAATTATGCAAGCATTTAGAAAATTCATTGCATAATTTGGACAAATGCATTTTTCTAGGACTGCAAACCACAGGGAAGCTTTTCCAAGGGGAAGGAGACATTGTAACGTCTTAATTGGTTGCAGTATTAGGAATACATACTCATATATGTACACACCATCATACCAATTAATTTGTTTTTGAATTGAGCACCCTCCAGCTGTTTAGCACTCGCTAAATGAAATACAGTAACTACTCGTATCACATGTTGCTACAAACATATGGAATGCATTAGAGAATTACTACAATGGAGATGGTTTAAGTAAGGAATGGCTTTTTGAACATTTAAAAAACCAGGACCCACTTCAGGACGTAAACAGGAGATCCCTTATATATAGCCGATCACAATTATCCAAGCCTTCATTGTTATGGAAAAAACCTTGAAGTGGTACCAAATACTTAATTCTCTCTACTCCAAAGATTAGTAGAATATCAGGATCTTAACAGAATGCCCCTTGATAAAACAGCACGAGTAACCATAAATAAATGTTTATGCATATCTGTATCTGCTGTTTGTCTCACATACCGATATGCAATAAAACAAGCCAATATAGTTGATAACTGATAGCCAATCCAATTATTAGTACACCTCTGTGTACTGTTTCATTATAATGTCACCTTAGATCAAAGACTGGCTGTGGTTGGCATCTAGCAATATCCTAGCAACGCCTGTTTATATATTGTCAACTGTTGATTAAGTCCCACATTGTCATGGGACTCCAGAAAACACGGAATAACAGAACAGAATAAAATTTTCATATTCTAAACATTTATCTACATATTATAACCTTTTATAGATAGGTTTATACACTGCTCACTTTGTAACAACTGTGCCTGCCAAGTACCCAATCGCGATGGTTGAATCATAGATAATATACCCCCCTGGATTGGAAACTGTGCCGCGTGCCCATAGACTTTGTACAAGAACCAGTGTCCTTGGGCTGGTTTTGCGCCTCAACAAATTTAATCGTATTACAGGCATTAACGACTTTATTTTGTTACGAGAATGACTTGTGGTATTGTTATGATAATTGTTTCGGTTAGCTTGACCACTTCGGTCGGAAGGCTTACAATGGCAGACTACATGCTTTGTTGGAAGCACATTCTTGAGTGCTGTAGGTAGAAAAAGGAAGGTTAACTATGCTATAAAAAATGGCCTCGGCTAAATAATATGCCTTCCCATAACTTCTTTGGCAGGTTTTTGGGATGGTATTTTTTGGTAAAACTGGAAGCACATTCTCTCGGTGATTCTAAACAGTACCGCTACACAATTTATACTACGAAGTCATCAAATAATGCTCCATGGTATGGTCTGAGTGTGAAGGGCGTAGCATACAGGGTTTTGGTGTTCTCCTTGAATGTATCCAAACCGGCCATCTGATCTCGCGTTCAGTTTTGCTTCTACTGCTCGCACAATAAAGAACCAATTTGCCTCGAAACTCGCTGTTGGTTTCCAAAACATCTTGAGAAAGACCTCATAATCAGTGGTGAGTCTTGTTTCACCCAGAGAAACTTGTCTTGTTATTGAAGGGGGTGCGAAACCAGCCTGTAACCAGTGGCGCTTACTAGTTTCCAATCCAGGGGATATATTATCTATGGTTGAATCCAACCCTGATCAAGGTGGCGAGCTTTAATGTGCACAAAACTATCCACTCTAACTAAGCTAAACTACTGTCTAATACACTTTACTACACAATCGCTATAAAGCTACAAGTTCTTTCTACTATACTTGCTTACAATAGGGTGGGCTTTAAAAAGAGCAAAGCGCTATCACTCTAAAATCTACCCTAGAATATCCACTTCTTTTAATCTTCCTTAACTCACTTAAGGCCGTGAAAGGTTAATTGTTTCTTTCTGGTCATTTTTTTGCAGAATGAATTGCACAATCACCATACAATAATTTATAATATTTTATATCTGTTGAAAGGTTTTCATGTCTTGTAAACATCTTTACATTTACAAGACATGAACCTTTCAACAGATATAAAAAATACATTTTTTCAACCTTAGACATAGCAGTACATGGAGTTATAGGGAGAAATAAGGTTAACATATAAAGTTAGTGCATCTTTATATAAGAAAAGGAGTGCATTCTTATAAAGATACACTAATTTTATATGTTAACCTTGTTTTTCCCTATAACTCCATGTACTGCTATGTCTAATGTAGTATATATACCACATCAAAAAGTTGAAAAAAAACAAAAAAAAAAAAACAAGTCTAGTCACCTGGTCAATTTTGGGGACTTGGTAGGACCAGAAACATAGAATTAACTTTGCACGGCCTAATCATTCTCCTCCCAACATGTTCATAATAAACTCGAAGGTCAAATGCTACTTTCATCTCCTATCAGCATGATTCTAATAATTTTGGGCACTTACTCGCAAGTGGCAGTTGAAAGTATGGCAGAAAGAACTTAGCAATTGTCTAGTACAGTGTATTAGAAGGTAGTTTAGCTTAGTTAGATTGTTCTAGAGTGGCTATTTTTCTATTAAAACTCACCACCTTGGATTCAACCATCGCGATTGGGTACTTGGCAGAGTTGCTACAAAAGTGAGCAGTGTCTATAAAAGGTTATAATATTTACATAAATGTTTAGAATAAAAAAAATTATTCCGTTGTTCCGCTATTCCGTATTTTGTGTTTTCTGGAGTCCCCATTGTCACTTTATAACTACAAGTAGAAGGAAAATTAAAAATTTTAAGTTGGATTAGGGATCAAAGAAAGGAAAAAAAGCAATGAAACAAGGGAGTAGCTAAGAAGTAGTGAAACAAGGAAGGTTGCCTATACCTGCAGTTATACTAGTGGACATTAAATCCCTAAACTTCAGTCTATGAATTAGATTAAATGTCCATAGTATATCTGCAGGTATAGAGCATTTTCAACACGTGATCTACATTACATAATCCCAAGTTTCACCTACACATTAGCCTAATATATATTAGTGCACCACTAGTGCACCAACACAGTATATCCTGTTTACAGCATTCTTCTGGTGGTGAAGAGAGGTCATGCTTAATGTGGAAGAGAACTACATATCTGGAAGTTTTTTAGAAAGTTGACTAATACTGTGTTTACACTTGTCTCATATCACGTGCTGGCTTGGTCCGGCATGACTCCTCTCGGTTTTCACTATAGTATAAACACCCACCGAACTGAGCCGAACCAAACTGGGCCAGCCCTCATAAATCTGCCGTGCCAGCATGTAGGCAATTACCATCATCTATTGAAAATGTTCCATATAGGCAACCTTCCTTGTTACACCACTTTTTAGCTATTCCCTTGTTTCACCACTTTTTTTTTTCTTTGATCCCTAATCCAACTTAAAAATTCCAAATTTTTCCTTCTACTTGTTTTTTTTTTTTTTTTGAACTTTTTATAACATAACGATGACAAATGAACCAGTGCATACCACATTAAAAGAAAGAATGGCACCACGAATGCCTTAAAAGTAAAAGAGTAAATTAGTATCAGAATACAAGCCCCAACGACTAATTACGTAATGGAAAGGGAGGTGGCCATTACACTTTGTTTTCAGCTATGCTTTGCCCGTTACACAGTGTAGCAGTATGAGAAGCATCTCTGCAATCAATCCAGTTGCTACAGAAAATATGGGCGATTAGCCAACACAACCACAGGATAGCTGTATCACACTATTGCGAATCAACACCTTGCGCTGTCAGCGAAAAGAACCGGAACAGAAAGGAGGACAAAGGCAAGTCCATGATGACCATATTGTATGTACTGTGGTTAGCGAAAAGGCACATTTCAGGACAAAGCGACGCCAAATAGTGAAGAAATCAAGCCGTAGCCTTATCCATTTGGCTGGAGGCATCAGCTTGTCATCAGTCAGTCAGCATAAAATTCTGTTAAATAGAAATTTTATAAAATTCCATAAGACGGTTTGAAGACATATTTGGGCTTGACTGTGCCTAACCAATGCTGCCAAGCTGTTATGAAGGGAAATTGAGGCTGGTTTTAGGGTGATGTTTTTGGCTGGAAAAGCCCAGTTCTTCATGATCCCTAATTACTGTACTGTATGATATTTAGAATACAGAAAAAGGTCAATACTACCATATTTGATCAGCTTTGTTTATCGGCTTGATATATCAGCTAAAAGGCATATCGGCACGCCTCTAATTATAATACATACCATTCAAACGTACCCACTGGCCACAAGCACATGGCTCATAAGTCTGAATATGATTAGCTTATAGTATATACCTTGAGCTGCTCGATCTTCTCACATACCACTTCTATAGCAGGCCGGTCATTTGGATCATTATCCAAACAGTCTTCCACTAGTTTCTTTAGCATGGTATCAACTATCATTTTATCTAAGTAACGCTGACGTCTTTCTTTTTCTGAAAGAGCAATGAGGCTCTTAGTCTTAGTATCTTTCTTCACTGCTGGTGCTGGAGCTGGCCATTCTCCACTAAATATGTGCACAGCAATTACAGCAAATGAGAAGACATCTACAGGTGTGCCATAAACTGGATCACTCTCATCCATAGTTTCTGGTGGCATGAAAGTTAGTGTCCCCGGAGCAGTAGTCAACCTAGAAGTCATCCTCTTGGAGTCTGCCTTTATTATTTTGGCCAGTCCTAAATCACTAATCTTAGCTTTGAAGTGATCGGTAAGTAGGACATTATTGGATGATAAGTCACGGTGAACTACTGGTGGATCTCGAGCATGAAGGTAGCTCAAACCAAGGGATACATCATGAAGAATAGATATCTTGGTCTCTATAGCTATTTTGTTTGCATTACTCTCTATATACGATGTCAGACTTTGGTCCATTAATTCCATCACCATAATTGGCAAATCAGACCGCTCCGTGGAATACCACACCCCGATAAACTGTACGATATTGGGGTGCCTGATGACACTGCATTGGTGACATTCTCTTACAAAGGAACTTTTGATTGCCTGTTTCTCCTCTTCATTAACTCCTTCAGTTAGGATCGAATGGATTTCCTTCGCAGCGCATAGCAAGCCGCAGTACTTCACAGCAAAAACTTTACAGAACGAGCCACGTCCAAGATCCTTATTAGCGCGCACCACTCCTCTTAGAGTAACATCTTTCAGTTGGTCATTGTCGAGGGCCATTCTTTAAAAGGAATTCATCCTGTGTGATTAGTGGATATATTAAATAACCTCGTGATTTATATCCAACGCGAGAGTCGACGGTAGTAATCTTCTAGCAACCCGAGTAGCAACCTTGATGTAACCCGTATTTTCTGAATCAGTAACCTACAGGAAATATATATCCTGTCTGCGACTCGGCTCTGAGGTCTCTTGTTACACGCCCTCCGAAGTAGCCCACAATATATCACGTGACATTTACTGCCCTCTACAGGCGAATATTTTTTTTGGGCCCACTTTAATTTTTCACTTTTTGTGAACTTACCGTTTTCATTTGTTTTACGGAGTCACTTTTCTCGGTTGAATGGAATGACATAGCCTGTGTATTCCTCACGATATTGTGAACTCTATAGACAGCTACGTGGGTGAACATTTCCTTCCTCAACATGGCACGTCTTCTCGCAACACGTGGCCATGGGATGACTGCATGAGGCCAGACTAGCTGGGAGTGATCGTAAGACCGTGTCACACTGAAATAGTGGCTTGTGAAATTGAATGTAGTCTATGTGGTGTGACAGTTTAAGCTGCAATTGTTGGTTAGTTGCATGCTCTGAGACTAAGGTAAGGGCGGGCGTTTCCGGACAAAATTTGTACATGTATTAGAAAATTATTTATTTCTCCTCAACGGAAGAACGGATTCTAACATGCTTGGTGCCGAATTGTAGCCAATGAAATAGGCTATCAGTGGTATAAATTGTGAGTGGTAAAGTGTAGGGTACTAGGAGAAAGAACGGTATAAACTTGCAATTTGAGAAAATGCTAAAAATTTATGTGGCTGGGGTTTCCGGACACCAGTAAAAGTAGGCGTACCAGGCATTGCTATGGGAATTGCTGCACTCTACTGAGTGCCATGGCCCAGCAGAGACTGATAGCGTTCTGTTTGGCTGGTTACTTTGTTTATGGCAGCGATTTTTTTTGCAGCAGAATTGTGTTATGCTGCTTCGGATCTTGCAGTTGTCTTGCAACGCTTTCGAAGATGCGACATTTGATCTACTGCCTGGAAATCTGTACCAGCCCTTACCTGAACACAGAAACAGCATACTGGCCCAGCGGATCCTTGCTGCAGGCTTCTCCGGGCTGCTGGTTGTGTTGATTGCGCATTCAAGTTGACACGACGCAGGTAATGGGCTTGGAATCCAGTTGTACTATCTCTAAACCATATATCCGTTCAGTGTATAGTGTGATTGACAATTTTTGGTGCATATAGTCGCTCAGAATTACGAACGATGCCCTCAATCTACTGTTAACACGCGTATAAAAAGTTTTTTACACAAAAATATTCTACATGCGCAAGCAAATCGTGACGAATCTCACTAATCCTTGAAGCTATCGAGATAAAACTTTGGTATTTTATAGCACACAAGTGGGGTACATAGCCTGATTGGTTTCCATTCCATCCTTCAGTAGCGGATTAAAAACGAAGTGTCCGGAATACCCAGCTGTCCGGAAACCCCCTTACTTACCTTGCATGAGTAGCTATCTGGCTTGCACGTGGATGTCATGGGTTAAGTTTGTGACCCCAGTAGTTGGTTTGTTTGATTGAAATAATATCTAATCATGTCAGTGAAGTGGAATTATAATTAGTTAGCAGGGCCGCTAAGAATTTAGGGGGCCTGTGGCTAATCAAGAATGTGGGGTAGCTTTGGGACCCAGGGAAAATTTCCCCAGTTGCCACCCGTCAGTGGTCCTGATAATTAGCATCACTTACTCCGCTAGTATTTGTATCAACTGGGTTAATGGGAACAGAAGTACTCTCACTTTTGCTATAGCTATGTGAGAAATTGTGATAAAATCAAAACTGGTAATGACTGCCTGCCAACCTGCATAATTAGAAGTCTTTAAAATAGAAGTCTATTGCAAGGTATAGTAGCAATGGGAAGGGATGGTGCTCATCAAAATAGCCTTACAAGATACTCTAATAGAGCAGCCATTTTACTCTGATAAATCAGTCCGAATTTTTTTGTCAAACTGCCAGATCACTACTAGAGGAATGAAAACTTTATGAAACGTAATAATATTAATATGGCCTAATTGTGGTCACCTACCTATTTTGATTAAGGAAGGGCACAATGGTGGATTCAACACTGCCTTCATTGACCTGTTATTGGTGTTGAAAAGAAGAGTTGCATATAGTAACATTAGCAATGTGGAAAGGGATTTGTCCGCTTGCTGCTCACTCCTCTGATAAAATTTGTATATTATCAAAAGTGAAGCTTGTGGTGGTTATAGACAAAAGTTCTAAATTATATACTCGTTTGTGAAGTAAAATTTATTGCCTGGTAATTTTGTCCAACTAGTTCATACAAATATTTTTGAATTTACCATTTTTAATAATTATAGGTCCACCCGATCATATCAACTGTTGAAAATACCCTATGTCGGCTTTGTTTGTATCAGGTTGAAAGTAATGAACAAGCAGCAGATACAGCTGTACAAGTTTCTGTAGAGGTATGTACATACTTGAACGTCATACAGTGGTCTCATAATATCCTAAACACATACACTGTATGTTTACGTATACAGAATTTTGGTTTCACACTATTCCATTTAGATCACAAATGATTATTGTTGAAGAAAACGTTTCTTCCAGTTTATCATATCAAATTGGTTTGAGAATAATAGCTAATATTGATAGTTCAACATAACAAAAAGTTCTATCGTTGCATTTTGAATTATTGTACTAGCAATTTCACCAACATGCATTGGCACTACTACTGAATTGCTGTATATGTGCCCCCAAGTTTTGCCTTAGGCCCTACCAACTTAATTAGCTATTTCACAGGCCTGACCGACCCATATTTTGTGTAGATTGAAATACAGTATATATTTCTTGCCTATGTAATACTCTGACGAAGTCTGACCAGTTAGTGAACCAGTGATTCTGTACCCCACAACATGGTAGCTAACTAGTCTAGACAAGTACACTATAGTTTCTGGAATCTGGACTCCACTCTAGCAATATATGCTTCCAAAGCTACTTTCATGCAAGGCTACCAAATTTGAGAAAATCTGGCAGCAAATTCTTGCTGCCTGGACAATTTAAAAAGTAAGAAAATCAGTATGTGGTTACAGCTTTATCTTTGTGAAGTTACAATGTTTGAACACTTTCATTCCATACATGATGTCTAAAAATCTCATGCATTTTGCATGAACATATGGGATTCTTGCAGATATTAATCAGTGCATGAATATTGCTAGACAAAATTCTCCATTAAACATGCCAATACATGCATTAACTGTGTACCTATTAAATGCATACATTAATAAGTTTTGTGTAGCATTTTATAATGTGCAGTATAGCAGTAGTTGTAAACACCACTACTATAGTCAAGTATGTACACACAGACCTTTTATTGCCTCAAACTTCCATTGATTGAACAATAGTCCCTCAAAGAAGTTGGCCAAGGCTGAAACTTAAAAGGAAGGACACCACAGGAGTTGAGCCTGTGGCTTATTTGGTGCAAAATCGGAAAACTCACCATGTTCATATATGGTAAGCAGGGGCGGATCCAGGGGGGGGGGCTGAAGCCCCCCCCTTCATATTTAGGCTTTACTTGATCAATATGCTGAGTATTATAATGGAATTTTGTCTTAGCTTAATTATATGATCACTAATAATACAAATACTCATAAAACCACCTTATAAACATCTTTCCAAGGTATTATCAGTGGATTTATGCTAAAGTTTATGCAACAAGGACCCGGATCAGCATTGGAGGTGTACAAGATCGAGATACTCTAATAGAGCAGTCAGCTAACTACTCTAATAGAACATTCACTGGAAACATGTAGTTGGTTCTGTTATGGAATTTTTCCAAATCTGCCTGCACCTATACATACAATGAAGTGCATTGGTCTGTTTAAAGGGCTTCATTCATCAACTTGTGTAGTTAATATGTATGGCAATACTTAATTCAGGTACACAATTTCCATTGAAAATGCTCTCAGATTCAATCTTGTATTGTTCAAATTTCAAAATTTTCCACTTTCAACATTATTATTCTAACATGCACCTATTCAGTGTTGTGCAATAGTGAGAGGGGTGCATCATGTATTTGGTTGTCTGTATCTACCCAAACTTTTCCATTAGCAAAATGCTTCAGAGAGCCATACCTATAATCTAAAGGCAGTATATAAAATATCTACGGGCAGAAAATATTATGAATTTTATGTGGAAATATCTCCAAATTGCAGTATTTTAGCATCTATTTTTCAAAATTTTCCTGGGGGGGCATGCCCCCAGACCCCCCTAGTTCCAGCATGCGAAGCATGCTGGGAAGTGTACTTCACACACCTCTACCCAAGAGATTAGTACCTTGAGTTAGCCTCCCCCTTTTATAAATCCTAGATCCACCCCTGGTAAGGATTAACAGACCAAGAGCTCTTTCTTGATTTTATGGGTGATGATGCATGGCCGTTCTTAGTTGATGCAGTGATTTGTCTTATTCCATTATATAAAGTAGGGTGTGCAAAATTCTTTAATACACACTTCATTTTTCTTTTTATGCATACACAGATGTGCATATAGGCATTGCATGACTTGCCCTCTATGTGGACATGACAAGTATGCAAATACAGCAAAAACACCAAGTGGCTTCCTTCAATATAGTCGAGTGAGTAATGTCGGTCTCAAACTCAGCTAAGATGACCTTCATGATCCTATCAATAAGACCACCTCATTACAGTGACCATGTCAAGGAAGTCCCAAACATAGCTAAGGTGTACTTCATGATCTCATTAATAGGACCACCTCATTATAGTGACCATTTCAAGTAGGTCCCAAACATAGCCACAGTGTACTTCATGGCCTCATTAATAAAGCCACCTCATTATAGTGACCATGTTAAGTAGGTCCCAAAACATAGCTAAGGCATACTTTATGACCTCATAAATAAGTAATTATTGACACCATTCCAAAAGTGGCCACATTGTATACTACACGGATTTCAGGACTCTGTAATTCTGGAAGTAAAATTAAATTTTCAAAATACCTGCAGATGCATCATTTAAAGTAGTAACCACCAAACCATTCAGTCATGCGATTAAACTTCCCATCTACACCACTGAGACCAGTCACCTCTCTGCTGCTGTAATAGGTTATAGTGTGACAGATACTTGCATAGTCATATTCCTGGCTCAGTGTTGCCACATATATGTAACAATACACATTGGCAAACATGCCACACACTTTGTTTAAGTATACCCATGTAAATGTTTCTGGCAAGTGGAATGCACTGAATTTCACAAATCAGATTCCACAGCATTCATGGCATCATTCTTATGGCAAAATATATGTGTATCTTGAGTACTAATTTTACCATCCAAATACCAAAGTACTATTACTTTTTAAATCAGATATTTCAGCCACTGATCCCACTTCATACATGCATGCACATTTAAAGGATTTGTATATGTGTAGCATGGGTGTGAGGTTTAGCAGGGCTACATTCTTGGAAAGACTTTTACAAGATCTGGTAGTGAGCTTGAGGCTTAAAAGGCTTCTACTGCATAGATTGAAAGGTCTAATTTTAGCCAATTGCTGCTCTGGTATCTTACTATGCTGTACACTTTACACTAAATGCAATTCCATCATACGTACAGTAAACCTGACATTCATCAAGATAGGATTTGCAGCATGACGTAAATCATCGTAATTGCTAAGCAACCGTAGCTGTCGGCCATGTTTTGGGACAGTGTTGTGGCTGAAAAGAGCTTTCTCAGGATTTGGTACAGGCTGTAATGAAGCGAATCAGTGTTGAATTGTGTTGTAAATACCACCCAGCTCATTAAAAAAGGCGAAGTGGTGAGTTATGTATCGAAATTTAATTAGCCACCTATTTCACAAGCCAATGATAAGATCTTCATATTTCAAAACCAGCCCTGCTTCCCGGTGCCACTATACCCAGCGCTTAGTGAATAAATCTCGTTACCTTCATTCTGACCCAATATGTGCCATAGAAAGTTGTCCCGAAACATGTCCACCTAGCAACTATTGCTTCACGCATGCAAGCCCTCTATTACATGGCTGATGCAACAAACAGTGTCAAACTATAGAAGTACTCTGGATTACAGAGGTGTCTGATTAGAGCAGTTTCACTGTAGTACGGTTATGTAGAGGTGTCCAATTAGAGCACAAACTGCTCTAATTGGACACCCCTGAATCCAGAATACCAACTACTGAGTAGCTGGAGACATCCACTAAACTGAGACACTCAATCGTGCAGTCTCAAAGCAGTTTTAACTGTCACACCATGTACATCAGCTTCACAGTGCTCACTACCTTACGAGTAGTAGCCTTCATTCCCAGCTTTAGTCATTCAGGCTTCAATCGATCTTGTCACAGTCGTCATGGTTGCCAGTGTGAAAACATGTCTTGTTGAGGAGGGAAATGTTCACCTACGTAGTTGTCTGTAGAGTTCAAAACATCGCTTGAGGAATAGATTTTGATGTGCCATTCCGAGCCATATTAAACCTGAGATTCAATCTGGTCTGAGATCTGGTCAAACCAACTTGACTTTCCGTAAAACAAACAAAAACGGTAAGTTCACAAAATGTGAAAAATTTTCTAACAAAAGAAAAAAATGCTGCAGCTAATCAATACGCGTAGCAAGATACTTTTAGATAGACCCTCAGTCGCAAGTGTTGAAGAGGCCGGAAAAAAAACTCAGACTGCTGCCCGGCCTCCACCAAATATACATTGTCACTGATAAAGCACATAAAACTGAACTATGATCCTTATTTACAACTTCATAGTTAGCTGGCTTTCGCACTAACAGAAATTGTGATACCCAGTTGACCACTGTGAATGATTTTGCCGAATGTCTAAATGAAGGAGGCCAGTGTGACTCGATGATGTCTTAACTCTCAGTTTACTCATGAGTTTACTGAGCAACTGAAGCTTTTTATGTGATAAAGTCCCACATGCCCAGCTGTATCAGAAATTCTCCCATTATGGAATTCATGAACCAATATTAACTTGGCTCCAAGTTTTTC
This sequence comes from Dysidea avara, assembly GCF_963678975.1. Taxonomy (NCBI): domain Eukaryota; kingdom Metazoa; phylum Porifera; class Demospongiae; order Dictyoceratida; family Dysideidae; genus Dysidea; species Dysidea avara. The sequence goes on along the minus strand of NC_089284.1, from coordinate 2,939,765 downwards.
TAATGAACAGATCCCATGCAACGTGTCATTGTAGACAACATGAAAAGTCATGCAACCCAAGTGTGCCACAAGGAACAGTGTTAGCCCCTCTATTATTTCTGATGTATATCAATGATCTCCAGCTACTTGTGTTCGTAGTAACTCTGATGTCTTTTTGTATTGTTATGTTCATGATCAGTGTTAGGGGTAACGCGTTACATTACATAAGTAACGCGTTATGTAATATTATTGCCCTTTTTAGTAACTAAGTGATATAACGAAATATGCTGTAAATACAGGTGATTTAACTCAAGTTACTTTACTTACAAATGTAACACGTTACCTACTGTAAGTAATGAAGTTACTGTAACGAGTCTAATATTATGTAATATTATTTTAAGTAACGAAGTTACTAATCTCGTTAGTGAACCACAGAGTAACGCCTAGCCACTACAAAGTAACAAAGCCTACTGAATGAAACTTATTCACCAGCTTCTTGCTTACAACCAAGATTTGCACATTGTCCAACAACACAATCATGTCACGTGATAAGGTGGTAGTTTCACACGTGACAGCTTAAGGCTGTGGACACAAAGTAATATAATATGTAATTATTATAGTTACTTTATTATATGGGTAATATGTAACTGTAACTAAATAGTTCAGTTGTAAATAATGGTAACGAGTTACATTTAAAAAGTAACAGTCCCAACACTGGTTATGTTTACTCAAAGGATGATTACATCTCACTACAGTGAGACTTAGATATACCCTTGAAGAATGGTCACTAAAATGGTGAATGCCTTTCAATCATTTAAAATGCGAATTTTTACATATTACTAATAAAAAGAGCCCAATAACTCATACTTACTATATCACAAAATCCCCTATCAAGGAAGTTACAACCACCAAATACCTTGGAGTATTAATTGACAGTAAGCTTGCGTGGAGCAACCACATACAGTCTCTTGCTCATAAAGCTGCCCAAGTAAATGGTTTCCTGCATCATAATTTAAGACAATGCCCTTCAAATATTAAAGCAATATGTTTCAAGTCAATGGTTCATCCAATCTTTGAATATGATTCCTCCATCTGGGCCCCCCACACTAATGTTAGCATCCAGAGACTAGAAGCTGTACAAAGACATGCAGCCAGATTTTGCTTTAGCAATTTTTCTCCCTATTCCAGTATGACCAATTGCAACATGCTAGAGTCTTTAGGTCTACAGAGCCTCCAAACCAGAAGGAACACAGCTAAACTATGTACAAAATAATCTATGGAAATTTACATATTCCCTCCAACTCACTGATCCTCATGATCAATCAATGTGATTCAAGAAAAGGATACTTTACCCAATTACAAACTAGAATAGACTCACATAAATTTTCCTTTTTTCCCTCCACTGTAAAGTTGTGGAACTCCCTCTCCCCACTGTAATTAACTCCCTACACTTAATCAGTTTTGTTAATATGATTAATACCTGTACGTTATAATCTCTTTTGATTTCTGCACAGTAATATACTGTTTTTCTAAATACTGAGACTGCTTTATTAGAGTAATTGACTGTTCTATTAGAGTATCTTGATCTTCTAGCAATTTAGAAAATTGTCCAGGTTGCTACGCCTATGTTAATGCAGTGGCTTAAAAAAGTTATTTTTTACACTGAACTAGTTCTAACTTGAGCCTAGGGGGGTACACATTGTGTGCATGTACTTTTGTGCTGTATATTGCCATGATTGTCCATGTCCAAACAGTTAAAGTAAAGAGAGGGCTTGTGTGACAAAGTTCCAGTAAAGAAGAAAACTGTAGGGATTTCTGACTAACTAGCTAGTGGGGGTCTGGGGCATACTTCCCCAGGAGAATTTTTTTGAAATGGGATTGAATCTGGAAGCAATTTTAGAGAGATAATTGAGATCTGAAAGTAATTAGCAAAGCAAAGGGGCAAACTTTAAAAATAAGAACTACGTAATTACATACATGCAAGCCTTGTTTTATAGGATTTTAGGGGAATTTATTTTATGGTGGACTGTAAGAAAGAAAATTAAAACTAAAGTTGGATTGTAAGGCAATTTTTAAACAAAGAGTAGACTTTGAAATGGCATATTTTTGAAAATGGATACTACTCAAGATTGATCTTGAGGTACTTTTAATCAAATTGATTGATTGATCGATTGATTTATAATCACCCTCTGACAATTGGCAACTACTGTTTTTGACTGAGCAACATACAATACAGACAAAAAATACATAGCTAGCTAACAAGTACAAAACTTAACACATGGATACAAAACAAATACATGGACACAAATACAAATGCAACAACTAGCTATAAGGCAAATTACAAACATGAAAACAAAAAGGAACAACTGTTGTTAATAGCAACAGTGAAATTCTCATCAATAGGCAATCTGTTCCACCATTGTGAGGCCCTGTAACGAAAATGTCTTAGTGAAAATGTTAAATGGTATATAGGCAGATTAGCAAAGAAAGAGCATGCTCTATAGTATAATGATGGTGATGCCTACCAAACAGAGTAGGTGGTTGTAGTGGTATACATTCCATGAAACTGGTGATGCATCAAGCATAAAGAATGATATTGTATGAAAGAGTCCAGTTAATGTATGCATGTTACAAAATGTGCAAGTTCTGTGGAAATTGACAAGCGCATTACTGTGAAGTGTAATGGAGCTGGCCTCTTCCACTATTATTGGCACACAACCCATATTCTATTCTTCCCGGATCAAGTTGACATGCACAGAATTTTAATTACACCTTTTCAGTCAACTCAGTATACTGATCCATTCCTTATGAAAACCAGCCTTTCCTTTTTGGTTGATTCCCCAGGTTATGTATAATGGATATTATCAATTTCAGTTAGCTACAAACTTTATGTTAGACTAAGAGGTGAATTGCTCCCATGCATGTAAATTAAAATATCATTACATATAGTCAGCAAGAGCCATTCTTCTTTACTATAGCTATATGCACAGCACAACATGCAATACAAAACACAACACAATACAAAACACAACCATTATATGCAAACATGCTTATATAGATGATTCAGAATGGAAATGCTACAAAATAAGTCCAGAGCCCTTAGCAGAGTGTATTATATTATAGTTGCAAGTGTCAGGGGCGGATCCAGGGGGGGGGGCTTTGGGGGCTGAAGCCCCCCCCTTCATATTTAGGCTTTACTTGATCAATATAATGAAATTTTGTCTTAGCATAATTATATGATCACTAATAATACAAATACTCATAAAACCACCTTATAAACATCTTTCCAAGGTATTCTAAGTGGATTTATGCTAAAGTTTATGCAACAAGGACCCGGATCAGCATTGGAGGTGTACAAGATCGAGATACTCTAATAGAGCAGTCAGCTAACTACTCTAATAGAACATTCACTGGAAACATGTAGTTGGTTCTGTTATGGAATTTCTCCAAATCTGCCTGCACCTATACATACAATGAAGTGCATCGGTCTGTTTAAAGCGCTTATATGTGTGGCAATACTTAATTCAGGTACACAATTTCCATTGAAAATGCTCTCAGATTCAATCTTGTATTGTTCAAATTTCAAAATTTTCCACTTTCAACATTATTATTCTAACATGCACCTATTCAGTGTTGTGCAATTGTGAGAGGAGTGCATCATGTACTTGGTTGTCTGTACCTACCAAACTTTTCCATTAGCAAAATGCTTCAGAGAGCCTTACCTACAATCTAAAGGCAGTATATAAAATATCTACAGGCAGAAAATATTAAGAATTTTATGTGGAAATGTCTCCAAATTGCAGTATTTTCGTATCTATTTTTCAAAATTTTCCTGGGGGGCATACCCCCAGACCCCCCCTAGTTCCAGCATGCAAAGCATGCTGGGAAGTATGCCTCACACATCTCTACCCAAGAGATTAGTACCTTGAGTTAGCCCCCCCCTTTTATAAATCCTAGATCCGCCCCTGAGTGTAGGAATCATGGGTGACTCTCTGGAGTTAACAAGCTCACATGCAGAGAAGGACAGCTTAATTTATAGAATTACTGCATTATCACAATGTCAATTTGGACTGGCTGTACAAAACTCAAAACTTTTTAATGTTGTAATTCCTCAAGCTTAAGGTATTAGAGTCTCGCCATAATACAGCCATACCCCAGACACTCTATTGTAACTGAACTAAAGTCAAGTGTTCAAACCAAGGGGTCTGTAAAATATCCTGCACCATATTTCAAATCTTACAATTTTTGGCAAGATTTCATAGCATGATTTCAAAGCAGAATCTCCTGAATATTTGAATCACATTATGTTTAGTATTTGGAAATGCATGGAAATTCACAAATGAGTATGCCTATAAGCAGTACTGTAGCAACTACGAGTCTGTTTTTTTTGTAACTGTGTTCAGCTTTGTAGTGAGCTAGCTAACTACAGTTTTGGTTGTTTTTGCATTAGTTTAATATTTTTGCCGGAGTTTTGTTTAATATGTATATGTATTTGTGATGTGTTCCTCTGGGCAAGGCAGTAGAACAGCTGTAGCCGATTGCCTGGTATAATCAAATCAGATAAGATTTCAGTTTTAATTTGGCATCTCTACAGGCTATACAAGGTTTCAAAAGAGTTGTGATTCTTTTAGCTTGGTTCATAGCACTCTTCTTCTTGAAGGGTATTCCTTCGGCAGTGAGCAGCGAGGACTGGCTACTCGGGCCGTTTTTCCAGATCCTTGACCCCTACTTAGCATTTGTAAGGTATGGAATAGCAAATTCTTGTTCTTTTTATAGAGACGAGAAACACAAGCTACAAAAACAAATTGCCAAAAATGGGAAAAACAGGATCGGGGGCACATTCCTGAGATGTTACAAGACATGCATGCCAAATTGAATATGAAATCAAAGTTTATGTCTTGAGATAACAATCCCCTCAGTATTCCATCACTGGGCATAGCCGTTCAGAATCACAAAGAATTGTTGCTCTGGACAGTTGACATTTGCTTCCCCATTTAATACCAGGTACCCATTGATGGGTGGGCTGACACCAGTCCAGATTTAACAGCTGGGTAGGCTGGAGCAATGTGAGTAAAATTCCTTTTTCTCAAGGAAACAACAACAATTTGGCAACCGGGAACCTTTCGATTACCAGGCGGATGCTCTAGCCACTTGGCTATGCTGCCTCACACACACACACACACACACACACACACACACACACACACACACACACACACACACACACACACACACACACACACGCACACACACACACTGCACATGCACACCTTGAAATTGCATAATGAATGGCATAACACAGGGTCTCATCTTGCATGGCATGGATGCATGCATGTATATATCCCAGGGGGATTTCACTGGGGTGCTAAACTATTTGCAGCAGCATGTAGGTATGGAGAATATAATATCTATGATATAACCAGGGGCGTAGGCAGAGAGGGTTCGGATGGTTCAGGAGAACCCCTTCTCAGTGGAAATTTTTTTAAATTAAAAATCGCATTAAACTTTCAGCCTCGGAACTCTCCAGTAGGTATACGTTGGCCCCCTGAGAATCAATCGATGAACGAAGGGTGTATCACATGAACAATTGTGCACATGATACCTGGTAGAAATGACAAAGTTGAAGGGCAGCAGCTGCAGTAGTCATGATATACACGTGTCAGGTTAGTATAAAGTATTGAATATTACACTGTTTAGTACAATTTTTAGAGCCATGAGGCTAGCACATGATGTCCCAAATGTATTGCAATGAGTACAAGCCAGCCTACTGATGAGTTGAGAGAAGAGCCAAGAATGATGTTAAAGTTTGTACTCGAAATAACAAATTGCCAGTGTTGGGAGTAACGCGTTACATAAGTAAAGCATTACATAATATTATTACTTTTGTGGTAACTAAGTAATATAACGAAATACACTATAAAAACAGGTAAAATAACTCAAGTTACTTTACTTACTAATGTAACATGTTACCTAAGTAATATAGTTACTGTAACGAGTTGAATATTATGCAATATTATTACTACAAGTAACGAAGTTATTAATCTTGTTAGTAATCCACTGTGTAATGCCTAGAAGTAATGAAGCCTACTGAATGAAGCTTATTCACCAGTTTCTTACTTATAACCAAGATTTGCACATTGCCCAACAACGCAATCACGTCAAGTGATAAGGTGGTAGTTTCATACGTGACAGCTTAAGGCTGTGGACACAAAGTAATATAATATGTAATATTATTATAGTTACTTTATTTTTTGGGTAATATGTAACTGTAACTAAATAGTTCTGTTGCAAGTAATATGTAACTAGTTACTTAGAAAAAGAAAAAGTAACTGTCCCAATTGCCAACAAAAGGTGGATGGGCGATGTGCTACAAGATTAAAGTTGGAAATCAGTATGCTATCCGGAAGTGAAGATTAGCTAGTTTCATTAATAATACAGTATAGTAGGATTATGATAGTGTTCATAAGCTGCATAAACAGTAGTGTAGGTTTCAGCTAGATAGATACACACAGCTGATTTTAATGCTACTGCCTAAGGGGCAGATTTTGTGTAATGCATAATTTTTGTCTAGAAACTGGCTGTAGGGGAATACCTTGGGTATTTCCCAGATATTCCAAATTCAAACCCCCTTCCAAATCTTCCTAGCTAAAGCAGGGGGCTATATACATAGCATGTAGCCACACATATCAATTGCTGTGGTATAACTTATTAACAAATGCATGGAATGTGTATACTAAGAACAGCACCCATTACAGGGGCGGATCTAGGATTTATAAAAGGGAGGGGCTAACTCAAGGTACTAATCTCTTGGGTAGAGATGTGTGAAGCACACTTCCCAGCATGCAAAGTATGCTGGAACTAGGAAAATTTTGAAAAATAGATGCTAAAATACTGCAATTTGGAGACATTTCCACATAAAATTCATAATGTTTTCTGCCTGTAGATATTTCATATACTGCCTTTAGATTATAGGTATGGCTCTCTAAAGCATTTTGCTAATGGAAAAGTTTGGGTAGGTACAGACAACCAAGTACATGATGCACCCCTCTCACAATTGCACAACATGCACTGAATAGGTGCATAATGTTGAACGTGGAAAATTTTGAAATTTGAGCAATACAAGATTGAATTTGAGAGCATTTTCAATGGAAATTGTGTACCTGAATTAAGTATTGCCATACATATAAGCGCTTTAAACAGACCAATGCACTTCATTGTATGTATAGGTGCAGGAAGATTTGGAAAAATTCCATAACAGAACCAACTACATGTTTCCAGTGAATGTATAGAGTAGTTAGCTGACTGCTCTATTAGAGTATCTCGATCTTGTACACCTCTAATGCTGATCCGGGTCCTTGTTGCATAAACTTTAGCATAAATCCACTGATGATACCTTGGAAAGATGTTTATAAGGTGGTTTTATGAGTATTTGTATTATTAGTGATCATATAATTATGCTAAGACAAAATTTCATTATAGTCCTCAGCATATTGATCAAGTAAAGCCTAAATATGAAGGGGGGGGGGGGGGGCTTCAGCCCCCAAAGCCCCCCCCCCCCCCCCTGGATCCGCCCCTGCATTACACCCTGCATCCAGCCAGAGATCTACTACATGCAACCGTAACATGCTCCAAAAATAAAATTCCAAGCCATCATTATTGAACCCTCTTGCTGTAAAGATACTTGATTAAAGCTAATTCATAATTGATACAATAGCTATTACATACATTCAAGATGGTAGTGCAAGGTATTGTTACTGTATGCATAGTCTATTATCTATGCTGTATGTAAGTATCTGCCAGGTAAGTTTGACTGTTTTATTTGAAAAATATAACTATTACATTGTTTTATTGAACTTTTAGTAGATTTTTCGAGTGAAACAAGCTCTTTGAAGGCTTGTATCTGAGTCACTGGAAAGAAACACGCCAAAAACGCTTCTACAGGACCTAATAAATTTAATATACAGTATCACTATGCCCCAGAAAAGCCAATAGCGCCTACAGCTTTGCTGTATTTGGCGGCGGAAAACATGGTAGTGACAGCTGGAGCTGAGCGATGTACGGGGCTGGCTTACTTGTGCTACTACAACAGATTGTAGTGTTCCACCTGCCTCAAACTACACTGTAGCTACATAAAAACATTAAATATGAAGGGCTTCACCTTCATTTAAAACTTTTCACGCTGCTAGACTGGTTTTATGGGCTTCTCAAAAAGTATCGATAGGCATTCAAAATTTTGAATGATTTTTTGAGACTTAACTTTTTTTTTTTTTAATTTTTTTTATAATTACTAATTAATGACATAAGATAAAACAGTACATAATAAACAAAAACAAATTATCTTACATATGGGCCTCAGTGACCTGCACTGCAATCGGTGCCTCAGCAATGGGACAGCGCAAACTGGACCTGGCACCGCGAATGCACATAATTGCAGACCTCAACAAAGAGAAGCTCAATTTGCATCTCAGCCATCCCATCACTATTCCGTAGGAAAGACTGTGCTTTGCACTCAAAAGGTTGGCCAATCTCTTATAAAACTGAGTAGCAGCATCACCCATTCCACCAGTAGTGGTAAAACTTAAGGGAGTAAATGAGGCATTCTCTACTTCATGAACCCGTTGTTGGTATTCACGTCTCTTTTCCTTGTCATGACGTCGGTATGCAGAGTGTAGGGGTTGATTTGAGGGTGCACTAGGGTTAAAAATTAAACCCATCAGTACCAAAAGGCCGCCCACAAGAGCACCGCACACGGTCAGGGTCATCATCGTCAACATCGACGTCATTATTAGACAGATCAACTGGTTGTTTTCGACGGCTCTTCTTACGCCGTCCGGGCATTCCAATAAGTGCGCATCAAAGGATCAGAACTCAAGAAGCAGAGCGAGAGAATAACACGGTAACAAATGGTAAACTCAACCTACTTAGCGCCGTGTCCAGAGCCAGGAAGCGAATACCAGGACCGAAGATCACTCGAAGAATCAAGAGGAGTTTCTTGGAGCTACGAACACGATCAAACACGCCTCTAAATTTTGAATGATTGCATCACTACTACTTTCTGGGAGACTTTCTTGTCGTGCTTCTCGCTAGTGGCTGAAATCACTGAGGCTGTTCTCGGGTTAGCTAATGCACCTATCAATGTTAAGCCCCACTACCCCCCTCCCGGGCTTACTAGGGGATTAGTGGGGGATTTTGACCTGATTTGATCTGAAACTCTGCCCCACTAGTGGGGCATTTGACCGCGGCCTTCGTTAAAACCCGGACCGGACCGGACCAGAATTTTATTGTTGATGAGCGCGTATTCAACTAAAATTAATTTCGGTGCGCTTGCAAGGGATACAGGACGTGGACTCTGTTCTTCATTTGCACTCAGGGCACGATTGTCTACTGATATCCAGAGTGGCTGATGGTGATTTCGAAGCAAATATAGTCGTATACTGGTATATATACAAGTTTGCGAAGCGGAAACATAGCGTATTACAAGGACTGGATACTCTCACCGTAGCTAACAATGCGAGGGGTCCTTCACTTCCAGAAATGTCGTCGATGACCATAGAAATTTGGCAATTTTTATTAGAAATGTAGAAATTTTTGTTGGGAATTCAGAAATAATAACTGAAATTTTAAATACATAAATCCATACAATTAAATTTTTTATAATGTTTGGCATTGAATTTTGATTATTTCATTAGTGTAAGTTATATTGCATGGATTTATATGTGTATATACACGAGGCCAGATGCAAGGAAGAGGGGTCACTATCAATAGAAGACCTATAGCGCCATCTAGATTATACGCACTAACATTTGTCCGTAATCTGCTTCGTAAATTTGTTGTATACTTTCGAGCTGATTCGATTCCCACGGTGCAAAGGCCACAGTGCAAGTCGTTTTGGTGTGTCCATGGATTACAGGTGAGTGTTTTATTCAAATTCCTACCTCACTTCAACCATGATAGAGTCACGACAGCTTACCAGACCTCTAGTGAACCGTTCGGCTCGGCTTGAACCCATACTGAAACCATAATACAGTAGCCTAAGGCACGGAATATACTGCAACTCAAGCTACAACTTCGTAGCACCCAAGAATTTCCAAGCCAGAAATTTGGAAATTTGGTAGAAATTTATCCAGAAATTAGAAATTTGGTTGGCAAATTTCCATATTTCGAAATTTCGTAGATGGATTTTGTATGTGAAGGACCCCCTGTAACAATGGCGGCGACATACAAGCTAGCCAAGACTGGTCATAGATAATATAGCTAACTGGACTGATCTGTATGCATACCATACGCAAGGAAATTTAGACTTAAGAAAATCAAACCCGATTCGTCAAATTCTCTCACGTATAAATTTCCTTGCGTACGGTATGTAGATCAGACCAGGTAGAGGAACTCACCTAATATCGGACGGGCTCCAAAATCGGACGCGATTACTCGAGCTACAACAGGAATTTTTGAACAACTTATATGTCTTTAGATAGTTCAAGGCTGTGTGACTTTGCACACCAAGTATCAGCTTTCTCGGCTTCTTTGTCTGGTGGCAGCAGCCCTGCAAAGTCATTTCCGATTAATACGTATAATCGGAAAAAAAAGTCGATTCACGGACAGCCAGCATTTATAGACTAGATCTGCAATCCATCAACCATTCGTTATATTGGTGGTGAAGGGCAACTCTTCTACTTTCTAAATATCTATGGTTTATTTATTTTAAATCTCTTTTACTATGAATTACAACTGAAATAAAACAGGATGTCACTGGAGTAATGATCGCACGTGATTTTGTACTAGTTCCGGTTTTGTAATTAGTGAAGCGCGGGCCAAAATTTCTCTTACTGCAGTTGCTAATTGATGCTTAGACTATAGTCTACCTGGTTTGTCGCCGTTCAAGTGAAGTAAAGGTACGTAGAGTGTGCATGATGTGAGCGTAATAGCCATACATGGTAGCTACTGGTAACGTGAGTTGACATGCACGACGCCATTATAGATGCGGAGTAGCTAGCAGTACTATATACCTGTATGTAATCCCGTAGACTTATAAACCTGGGGTTTATAAATCTATGTATGATCTGAATTTGATGTAGGCCTATAAGTTTTTAAAGCTATAGCAGTAAGCTAGTCTAGTCGCTATGAATACGAATATTCAGTATACGTATTTCATGCCGGGTACCTAACTATATCTATAGGCTGCCTGATATTGTTTGCAATGATGGTAAACTCTATCACTTAAAGAATTCTCTGTGTTGTTTTCTAGATGGCAGCTCAGACTATAGCGGCTAAGAATTCTTCCAAGAGTAGAATCATACGTTCCTCAGGATTAAGCGTTCATACTCCACTGATACCTTCCTCAAGACCATCAACGTACACTAAATGGGATGATGCACACATGCAGGCAGCATGCGATGGTGTCCGTGCAGGTCAATCAATTCGGAGAGCAGCAGTGACCTATAACATTCCAAAAAGTACGCTCTATGACAGAATGACCGGCAGAGTAACAGGGAATAAACCTGGTCCGCTTCCTTTCCTAAGTGCTGAAGAAGAGGATGAAATGGTGTCATTTTTAGAAGGCTGTGCATCAATGGGATATGCCCGTTCGAAGAAACAAGTTCTCGCTTTAGTTCAAAGAGTAATTTCCACTAAAGGAATAAACCGTACTGTTGGAGAAGGATGGTGGAAGTCATTTATGAAGAGGCATGGCACCTTAGCTTTACGCATGGCTGAGTCACTATCATATGTGCGTGCTGTTTGTTCCCAACCAGAAATTCTCAATCACTACTATGACTTGTTGCAGCAAACATTGCTTGATCATGAGCTTGAAGGCAGACCAAATCAGATATTCAACTTAGATGAATCAGGAATGTCATTAAATCCAATTTCACCAAAAATCGTGGTTGCAAAAGGCGCAAAGCACTCCACTTCTGTCACCTCAAATGATAAATCTCAGATCACAGTTCTTGCTTGTTGTAGTGCTGCTGGATATGCAATTCCACCATTAGTGGTACTTGATAGAAAAACTTTGAGACCAGAATATGCATTTGGGGAAGTACCAGGAACCATGTATGCACTATCATCAAATGGATGGATGGATACCGAACTCTTTGAAGAATGGTTCAAGCATCATTTTCTTATTCATGCACCTTCCTGTAGACCTCTTCTACTTATAATGGATGGTCACTCAACACATTTACAACCATGTGTTGTTCGTATGGCAGCGAAGGAGGATGTAATATTATTTTGTTTACCACCTCATTCCACCCATTTGACTCAACCACTAGACAAAGGGTGTTTTGGGCCACTGAAGGCTGCCTGGAAAGAGGTATGCCATGAATACATGACAAACAACCCAGGTAAAGTCATAACACGCTACAATTTCTCAGAATTGTTTGCTAAGGCATGGGCTCAAAGCATGACCATGGCCAATATAACTGCAGGCTTTCACACAACTGGAATATTCCCATTTAACAGAAATGCTTTAACACCACTAGCAGCTTTAACACCTTCAAAATTTAATCCTGAACATCTGGTCAAAGGCACAAAGTTGAAATTCCTCCCTGTTTACAGTCCATCAAGCAGCAAATCAATACCATCAACTTATTTCAGCGAAGAAGAAACTATGCTTTTCACTCGTAGGTATGAGGAAGGGTATGATCTTACTCATGACAAGCGCTACAATCGGTGGCTTCAGTTGAAAGCAGATAAAAGTAATGTATTGGATGAGGATGGAAAAAATACCGATGGAGGTGGCACTGGATTTGTAGAGGAGTGTCCAGTGGTTAAGTCTTTGATACCACCCAAAGATACATCAAAAGAGGTTGAGCCTAATTCTGAGGTACAGATAGTGCCCAAGCACTTGGAAAATGTTGATCTTGCTGCTGACAAGGGACTTACAACAAAGGAGACTCAGAATGATGGTGCTGCTAAAAGTATTCCTGTTCTGCTGAAGCGCTCATCAGCACTTTCTAAAGTTCTGTCTTCACAACATATAGATGTCAAGACTGTTGCCAAACACCCTAAAACATCAGCTCGCATATTAACAAGTACTGAGAACCTTAAAATGTTAGAAGAGAAAGAAAAGATGAAAATAGAAGAGGCTGAAAAGAAGAGACAGCGTAAGGATGAAGCAGAAAAGAAGAAGATGGAAGAAGCTGAGAGGAAGAGACAGCGTAAGGATGAAGCAGAAAAGAAGAGAAAAGAAAAGGAGAAGGTTAAAATGGATAAAGAAAAGAAAAAAGGTAGGAATTTATTACTAGTTATATTAGATAAATTTTGTTGGCTATAAAACTTAATTTATCTAGCTACATTGTTGACTGACAAGTATATAACTGAATGTTTTTTTTGTTGTTGTTTTTTTTTACAATAAGGGCATGGTGCTTACACCAAAGCATTGTAGTAATGCTTTTATCATTTGCAAAACCTATATAGCAATTAGACATTGTGGTACTTTACTTATAAATCATGTGTACTGTATGTATTAACTGCCAAATACTGTAATAGCTTCTTTCATAGTTAACTAAATTTCTTATGTAACAAGTTGATGCTGTGCTAACTAGACTCCCTGTAAATACTATTCCTTGAATTTATCAGCTCTTTACAAATTAACACAGAACATGCTATTAACTTGTTTCTCGCCTTGTTTTGTAACTGTACACTATATACTTGTTAATATGGTGAGATGCAGTTGATAATTCTGAGTGTTACTCTGCCCAAACCCCTCTTATTGGTTTTTCAGATGTTATTCTCATTGAGTTACCCTCAAGGTTATCATATAGTACAACAACACTGTGCTTGCTGGCCAAAGTTAAATGCGTCTGGAATGATCTTTGTGATTATTAATATATGTGAAAATGTACTGGTCATTCTAGGAATATAGAGCATTGGATACGTATACTCAATGTATGTGTATTATGCATTGTAAAAACTAATTTTCTTACATTACAGCAGCCAACAATGCTAAAGCTCCTAGTCAACACCCTACCACATTGGACAGTGTAAAAGATAAAGGTAAAATTACATTATAGCTACATGTATGATGTACATATATACAATGTTGATATTTTGTAAAGTTGTAAGACTTTGCTTAGCAGTAGTATATTAAACTGAGCGATGTCTTTCAAATTAGCTGCCTAAATGTCTAACCCTTTTCCTAGCACTGCATGGTCCCAAAATAATGCACACTTTTGGGACTGCCGCAGCAGTTGATGCAGATCAAATTTTACTCAGTATTACTTATATAATTAAGGAGGCTGCCCTTTTCACAGGTAAAAGTGCTGTGGTATGTCCAAAGAGTTTAAAACTGCTTATGTATTGTACAGCTTAAAAGTTCTTGGCACAGTATTATCAGCCACACAAACACTATACATGTGGCCTAAATACCGCATAACTTGGATGTTTACCACATGGGTACAAACTGTGAATAGTGCTGCACTGCAATATAATCTGAGGATGTGCTGCTACTATTTTAAATCTACTGACTACTAGCCATCCTGTTAACAGGCACAACACATTGCTACTTATCTAACGTAAGCAACCGATTAATAGACATTTATTCTGTCACACATACCTTCTCATCCAAACATTCCTGGAACACAATTTTTGGCAGAGGTATTCATCTTCCTGTGTACCAAGTTTGGTATCAATAGATGGCTCCCCTGACCAGTAACAGAGGACAATGTGCAGAGTCAAAGTAATCGTTTATCCGAACCTTGGCTCAATCACTGGAATGCCATTAGCTTGCATGATACAATTACCAGAAGATTACCAAATTACTGACCAGTATGTCACACCTACAGCCATCATCAACCACTAAAAATTGATAAATTCCAGGTGTCTAACAGACATCAATGCAAATTTTCAATACGTAAAATTGCTTCACACAGTAGTTACAATTTTTAAATAAAAATGCACACAAATTGCTTGATAATTCAACACGCAGTGGTCATTTAACAACTCTACAGTACTGTTTTAATAGTGGAGCAACTAGTTTCCTACCATAGGTAGGTTCTTTTCTTTGCGCGGTTCTGGTTATCTTGGTGGTTTCTGGATGTTAGCACGCCAGTAGTGGAAATGAGTATTGGACACATTGTGTCTCTTAGCAATTGGCTAGATTGTTGACAGTGTTCTCAACTATATTCTTGCCAACCTCTGTCTTGAAAACAGCTTCCATATCTTCTTAGGTAATGACAGTTCAAGTATCAAGTTGGACCAGTTGCCGTCACAGTGTTTATCTGTGGTAATTTCTCCAAGTGCTCGCCTACATCCGGCATGGCTTGACTTGTTCCTTTCATTGTTTGGTGACTATAACATTGAAGCAGTAATTGAAATTTGACTGTCATGGCCTATCAAAGTGACGGAAATAAATGCCATTGATGGCTAATGATAGCAGTAAAAATGGGGTGTTACACTATTCAAGGGTGTGATGTAATTGAATATATTTATTATTTTACTGAAACAAAAACATTTGAAAGCACACACCACTGCAGTACTATTTGGGAGTGTGTGTGGCATAATCTGAGTAAATATGTTTTAAGTTTTCCTTCTTATGCAATCACTGATTGGTCCCACAGTGTGCATTATATGGAGATGCTACTGTAATGCATTGTTGATTTCTTAATAGTGGATCAAGAGAAGAGTAAAGAAATAAGTGTCATTGAAGAAGAAGATGATCAACTATGGTGTATATGTCGTGAAGAAGAATATGGTCGAATGATTTTGTGTGAAAACAAAAGCTGCAAACTTGGCTGGTTCCACTTTAATTGTGTTGGATTATCAAGGAAGCCATCTGGTTCCTGGTATTGTTCTGATTGTAAAACCTAAACATGTTTCAACTATTTACTGAGTCATGTTGTGATTATACATTACTTTCGTTGAAATTAAATTACACTCAGATGTTCATTTGTTTTTTGGACAAAAGTTGTTTATGATAAACTGTTGTGAATTGTGTAGAGTTAGCTAGCTAGTTTAGAGCAGAATGTGATCATTTTAGTGGCTTCAGCATAGTTTAATGTGACGAGATGTTTATATACATTTAAAAGTGGCTAACTGGACAGACAAGCTTGCCTGGTACTCAGTGAGCTATTTTTATTATTACTGGGTAGGCAGCTATGTACGATGAATTCCCTCTCGAGCTTTGTTCCATGTTCTCAGCTGTACTTGCATAGTTGCAACCTTTTTCAATCAAAAAAACCACCCAATAGCTGAAATTGTGTGGATTTCAATCTACCAGAAAAAGCCGCGCATGCTAATAAAAGCTGAAAAACTGCTTGTTTTATACTATATAATACCTACCACTTCAACAGGGAATTAATCATTTCAGTAGACGTGCAATCAAAAGCACACGCTGCGGACCGCGCTTCACTAATTACAAAACCGGAACTAATACAAAATCACGTGCGATCATCACTCCAGTGACATCCTGTTTTATTTCAGTTGTAATTCATAGTGAAAGGGATTTAAAATAAATAAACTATAGATATTTAGAAAGTAGAAGAGTTGCCCTTCACCACCAATATAACGAATGGTTGATGGATTGCAGATCTAGTCTATAAATGCTGGCTGTCCGTGAATCGACTTTTTTTTCCGATTATACGTATTAATCGGAAATGACTTTGCAGGGCTGCTGCCACCAGACAAAGAAGCCGAGAAAGCTGATACTTGGTGTGCAAAGTCCCACAGCCTTGAACTATCTAAAGACATATAAGTTGTTCAAAATTTCTTGTTGTAGTTCGAGTAATCGCGTCCGATTTTGGAGCCCGTCCGATATTAGGTGAGTTACTCTATATTATTTGTGATCAGTCTTACAGTAGCTAGCTTGTATCTCGCCACCATTGTTAGCTACGGTGAGAGTATCCAGTCCTTGTAACACGCTACGTTTCCGCTTCGCAAACTTGTATAAATACCAGTATACGACTATATTTGCTTCGAAATCACCATCAGCCACTCTGGATATCAGTAGACAATCGTGCCCTGAGTGCAAATGAAGAACAGAGTCCACGTCCTGTATCCCTTGCAAGCGCACCGAAATTAATTTTAGTTGGATACGCGCTCATCAACAATAAAATTCTGGTCCGGTCCGGTCCGGTCCGGTCCGTTCCGGGTTTTAACGAAGGCCATTTGACCGCTCGAAATTTTATTCGTTTGTTTTAACTTACAAGCTAATGGAATTGACCTGTTTCCTAAAGTACCTTACAGCCATACTACATGGAGATTTGACCACTAGTCGTTCCCCCATGGGTGGAGAATTTGATTTTTCAAAAAGTCAAATCCCCACCATTTCCCCCACTACGCCCGGGAGGGGGTAGGTGGGGAATAACATTGATAGGTGCATAATGCATAATAGCTTTCATCTCTAGACCAGAACGCTCGGGCTGGTTTCAACCGACATCAGGGAAGCTGATAGTCCAGCATCTGGTCTTCCTGCAGACAGTTGATAGTACGTAAGTTAAGGCCACACCAAGTCATAGTCTGGCGCCGCCCGCCCCTTCGCAAAAAGTAAGGGTCTGGTGAAATACAAATACCTAATCATTTCAAAAGGAATTCAATTAGACAGCGCACGTAATGCTTGTTACGTAAGATGATTGCACTTCAATTCGAACAAAAGTATTGTGTTGCCAAGGCGATTTCTGTGTGAACGTCATTGGCATGCACTAATTGGCTAGCGCCGAATCTGGGCGCTAGAAATGATTTAGTATCTGTATTTCACCAGACCCTTACTTTATGCGAAGGGGCGGGCGGCGCCAGACTAACCAAGTCAAACCTTAGTTTCTGGTCACCCGCCCGCATGGAAAACTGGAACCCCAGTTTATGAGGACTATTATTAATATTACAGGCGCTTAAGTGTTTAAAAATCACTGACCAAGGACAGTGATTTTTAAACACTGCAAAAGATCGAGATACTCTAATAGAGCAGTCACACTACCCTTAACTTTAATACTAGAATAGATAACGTTTTTGACTTGTCCTTGATTAGCTATATAGCTATTAGTAATGCTTCTGTTGCCAGTAAGTAACTTCAGTACAGTATGTATGTAGCATTGATCACTAGCCTAATGATCAGATATACCATAGCTTAAACTTTCCTAACAATTCAGATGTGGTCCTCTAATGATTAATCTAGTAACTCTTCTAGTGGATCTAAACTTGGACTTCCTTATTACTGATCACTGATATACTGACTAGAAATCCGGTAACATTTGGTGAGCTCAAACTTCAACTTTTCCATGATTAAATAATTGCAAGTATGGTCCTAAATTAACAAGTGCATGGCATCCCTTAGTTAAAACATTAACTTAGCTTTCCCACATGATCACTGAAAAACACTAGCCTGGAGCACTCAACAACTCAACTCAAAACTTTGACAGCTACTTTACTGAAGGTTTACTGTATAGAAGGCTGGAAACACATGCATATATAGTTGACTAAGACTTCACATTTGAAAGAGTTTCTGATGTGTTAATATAGTTTTGGATTATTATTAGCTAGCTAATAAATAATAATTTCCTGACATAGCTAATGAAACATTTCATTTGTAAAGCAAAAGTAGCTACATGAGCAGACCTTTCCTTAGTGTTAGCTACACATTGTTGTGCTCAGCAGTGTAGCTAGCCATCAACAATTTTCCTGGTGCACTTTGCAGAAGCATAATTAACTACTTATGCTATAAGAATGTTGGTTAAGCTTGGTTGTAAACTCAATATGAAATGGGTAAATTGAGCAAAATTAATAACATTACAGTATTACTGGTGTATATGTAAGAGTCTATGATAGTCCTGAAGTCCTGATCATCCGCCCGCCCGCATCCTTTTGTTGGCTAGGGAGTGACCAGAAACTAAGGTATGACTTGGAGTGGCCTAACCCATTTTATACTTGTGTGCTAGTGTCAGATACTGTATGCATAGAGCCCAGATAACACGGGGTATGTGGCATGAAGGATCTAGGTTTGATGCTTGCCCAGTTGCAAAGCCAACCAACTAGGCTCTAACTTTAGTTATGTTATGCCACTGCTACCAATGGTGACCATGCATGTAAGTGTTAAATGGGTAAGCAAATTTCCACTGTCTATGTCTCACCTAACGGGTGGGGCCCAGGTGAAATGACAGCCCATACTTAATCCTGTGAGACATATATACCTGTGCTGACTCAATAGCACCTCATGACTGGCCATGGTCCAGTGATTCGCCAGGTAATGTATCAATGGTAGCTGAGGGCTTTGTGTTTGTGCGTGTGTGCGTGTGTGTGTGTGTGTGTGTGTGTGTGTACCCAGCTGTTAAATGGGGACCTGCATGGTGACCTGGTGTCAACTGGGAAAGCAGCCCACCCATTTGTATATAGGTACTTGGTGTTTACTGGGGAAGCAAATACCCATCTCAAAAAATAGGTGAAGTTCAGTTGGAACTTTGGGTACCCAGACCTTTACTCATGACACATGGCACAGCCTCCTGCAGGATACTAGTCCTGTTCCAGAAGATTTGCCTGCACTGACTCAGCATAATAACAACAACATTTCCCTACTTAGGTGGCCTCCCCAAAGTTGGCTTCAAGTGTGGAGCTTGGCCCGAATCTGCATGGGTGGCCTGCGGATCAAGTCACGATGGGGTTGGCTTTTTTCTGCCCTTCTAGGTACTTGTCCCGATTCACTTTAGGATATTTAGCTCAAAGATTTTCGCTTAGGCTCCGAGGCTATGGGTAAACACCTTGAACATTCTCTGCCTTCTGTGTACACCCTCCAGTGCCTAACTGGTAAAGTAGATAATAACAGCATCACAGTAGTGCACAGATGTCCCAGTGCTGGTTCACTAGGTAGGCGTGATTGTGTATACAGTAGCTGAAGACTTTGCTTTTTGTGTGCGTGTGCATGCATGTGGGTGTAGTGTGCGTGCACACTGTTTTACATTTTTTTCACCAGGTCTATTAATGATCCAGGCCCCACTATCATCCTAGAGGTTTGTCTGTTTCTCTGGAGGTTGCTCATCTGGACTAAATAGACAGTGCTGTAATTAGTTGGATTATTCAGCATCCACTGGCCTGGTGGGTGGACTCCATGGGGGTCAGGAGGACTGATGGACAGGTGGCGAAGAGGTGTGCATGTTGTGTTGTGGTTGTAGTGTGTGTCTGTGTGTGTGTGCACATGTGTGTTGTGTGTGTGTTGTGTTGTGGTGTGTGTGTGTGTGCATGCGTGTGTTGTGGTGGTATGTGTGTTGTGTGTGTTGTGTGCGTGTGTGTGTGTGTTGTGTGCGTGTGTGTGTGTGTGTTGTGGTGCGTGTGTGCATATGTTGTGGTGTGTGCGTGTGTGGGTGCATGCGTGTGTGGGTGCATGCGTGTGTGGGTGCATGCGTGCGTGCATGTGTGAATGAGTGAGTGAGTGAGTGTGAGAGAGACAAGATTTGGCAAATTGGTTTATCCAGCATTCAATTTGCTGGATAAAAGTTTGGCACATTTGCTATATAGCCAATATCAGATGGTAAACAATAGCTAAGTTCTAAATTGCCAAATTTGCTAAACATCATTCAGTCCCACCAAACCGTTGCCATTTACAGTATGTGGTATGCGTGAGGTGGCATTGAAGTCAAATCATTGGTCTTGCAATATAATGTGTAAGGATCTAAACTCAACTACTACTGTTGTTTCCTTGAATGACAGAGGAGTTCAACTGAAATTGCTATAATCTGTAAATGCAGATTATTTTTGCCAGGCAGCATAGATCAAATGCCCTTGCCCTTTGCCTTTTTTATAATGGGTTGGTTTCCACAGGATGTATTTCCATGAGTTACAAAAAAAGTGTTAATATTATGGTTTGTGAAAATACCATTATGATTCCAATCAGTTGTATCTATAGCTACATTCATCTGACGTCACGAAAATATATCTCGAGAGCACGGGTGGGAATTTGGGTGCTTACTTGTCAACCATGAAATATAGCATTGTGGGCACCAGAGGTTTTACATGTACGATGTGTTATACCTCTATAGTATGCAGGTATCCTGGGTTAATGATGTGACCGTGAAAATGGTAGCTAATAATTATTTGCTTTGTGTGTGTGTGTTACATTACTATAGTAACCAGAGTTTAGTTACCAGCAGCCCTTCATTATGGTATGACTCAGTGTTTCATTTCATCACCAAGTGTGAGCTCTGTAAGGTGGGTATGGTGAAAGATTGTTGCTATAATAACCATTATATACTGAATTTGCATAGCTTGCAACTGAATGGTATGTGACATTCAATTCATAGTGTAGCGCCTAGTTTACAGTGACTGCTCCAGGTAAACAAACAAGGTGTATTCGCAGTGATTTTATGATTTTTTTCTATATAGTTGTCCACGGAATGTGAAGAAGTCTAACAATTAATTGGTTCCCTCAGCAATATGAGATTGGTGATCATGCAGTAATGCATGTAGAGTAGTACATCCTGTGGAAAATTGTATTCAGTTGGTGAGCTATTCACAAAATGTACATGTTAATGTGGTGTGTTAAAAAGCTTTCATTGAAATAATGCATAATGTAATTGTGGGACTAGGGATTAATTGTTTTAATGGTTTTACATTTTTAAAATGAAATCTCTTAATCATGAAAATTATGTTCTATTTAAGTCAATAGTAAGCTTAGTACTAATCAAATCTTCTGTGTATCCTTCAAAAATTTTCGTGAAAGTTTAACAAATTAAAGTTGGACCTCAAGATACATTGAGCATGAACTCTGATTCATCAGGTGTTCACAACAGGTTCTGCTAGTAATTGTGAGCAACATGGACTAAATGGACATGTGCACATTCCACTGAGCATAGCACTAGTTGATTGCGAATGTTCATCTCTTTGTCAGCCCTGGCCCTTGTGGGGGTGTGCTGTGTACCATGTCATAGCAATTTATTTTGAGTGTAGCACATGCAACGAGCAAGACTATGCAAATCAGTGTTTATGATTATGTCATATAGTCAATGTTTACATTACGAATGTATATTATGTCATACACCAGAGTAATCTGCCTGATGGAGCCACCTACTTACTAAAAAATGAAATTATTTTTTGGCTGACTGGGTTAATTTCATTGTATATAATTATATGGAAGTTTGAACAAGAAACATAGATTATTGTTTTCACATTATATACAGTGACTTTACATTGGAAGATACCAAGCAATGGGAATCTTGCATCAAAGTTCAAAATTCAAAGGTTAGTCATGCCAAGAGGGAAGGGGTGCTAAAGGGTCATGAAAAATTGAGGCTATAACATTGTTACCATAGCAACATACCTTTCACAATTTAACCCAATGTATTGTGCATGGAAGTATAATATTTGCCTTTTGGAAAACATATAGTGTGTATTCTTATGTATGTATTACGTACCTTTCAGAAAAGAAAAAAATTGTCATACAAGTACATAGAGTATAGTATAGTAGGATGGCCATTAGGCATGCGTCTATTATGCCGGCATAATTTCGGGAATAATAGGTACTGAAAAGCATTGGGGAATATTCCGGAATAATCGGATGAATTCTAAGAATAATTGGTACAAAATTATAAGTTTTTGTTCTGGTGTAGTGTAAAAATCTTTTAGATTTACTACCAAAACAGTGCAAGCATAAAAACGGTGAAAACGATCGAAATACTCTAATAGAGCAGTCACTTACTCTAATAAAACACTCAACTTCGATTCCATAATTCTAATAGAGCAGTCACTTGTTTATAAACCGTAACAAAAATACTAATTTGGCACACATATTTGGGAATAATTTGAGAATAATAGGTAAACTCAGGAATAAATTTGAGCATAATAGGTGAATAAAAAAAGAAGTGCCAGAAAGAATAATAGGAAGATTTTGGAGCATAATAGACTTAAGCCTAATGGCCATTCAGAATAGCTGACGTCCAAGTTTCACTTCTGTTCTGTTGTGTCTGACATAGTACTACATATGTACCTCTGCACACTTTTATATTGCATTACTGACAGAGTATGCTTGACTGGATTGTAATAATGTGGCAGGGATAAAAGTTTCTTGCTATACATATGTATACTAAGACACTGGAAGCTAGCATCTTTGAAGTATAAATACCTGTAGTGGAGGCATTAGAATGATTGAGGTTTCTATTGCATCATACTACTGAAGCTTTCATTGTCTCATTATCTTAGGAAATGGTGGGTGAAATTTGTTAGCCACAACTTTCTTAGTGCCACTTGACCAGTAATGAGACTCTAGACATCGAATCAAACTCTGGATACCATTTTCTAACATAAATTGTTCTCCTTTGTGGCCAATACTTTTAATGTGTATTTTTCTTTAACTCTGTCGTAGCACACGTTGCATCTTTGTACATAGCTCAGTGTTAATGGGTTAAACATGTAGTACACGCTTACATACGTAGATGTGATAATTATACCAACTGTTAACTAATTGTTGTGAGGTAGCACTACTCTAATTGGATTGAGCTACTGCCATGTACGCTTTATTCAGTATATTTCTTTTCCATACAGTGTGTTTTTGTGACAAACTGAAACACTCCAACTTATGGAAGTACTGCATTTGAGCTGGTACAAAACACATACAGACATGCAGTGTACCGTGATTGTATATTTTGCAGGTTTTACCCAGTTATGAGTTGCCAGGACTGTAAAGTACAATACATTTTTCATTGCCGTATAATATCATTTGTTTATGTTATGTGAACAAAGAATAATGCTTTCTTCATCAATATAAACAGTCTGAAGGAATGGGGGTGATGTTTGGGACATTCATTAACATATACATAGGAATTCTCTTAATGCTAGACCACATATAACTCACTAACTCAGTGAGACCATATACAAGCCTGTACATATTTTGCAACCCTAGCCTGTGTTATTATATAGTACATGTAATGTATTATATGGCCAAATGATCTTGCTGCTGCATATTACTGTATTATTACATGCAAACACATAAAAGATGTTGCCTTCAGCATGCAGACATGATCTGAGACATTGCTATACATATTACTAGCCAAAAAATAGCTATAGATTTATAGCAAGAGTTATTATTAACTCTTGTTTATAGTATATGAATGTCAAAACCGTTGTAATCAAATACTCTCTAATAATAAATACATTATATTACATACACATGTATACGTAGCTAGTCACATTATAAATATATATGACAAAAATCCTTACAACATAATTATATAGTGATCGGATTTGCAAAAAGATATCTCTTTCACACATAAAATTTGACCCATTTTTTAACTTCAAAGCTTCATAACTTTTTAAATCAAGCTAAAGTATCAGACTGCATTTTGAAACTAAGAGCAAGTATAATCAGTATAAGGATACAAATGTTACACCATTCTGTTTGCTGACATGTAAAATGTGTGGAAAAGGTACCTTTCACAAATTCAGTCATACCTGTCATTGATAATATTTGTGCCAATATACTATGCTATGTACATACACTGGTCAAGACTCTCAGATTTCACATTTCTTTCTGTAGTGCTTCTGCTCCATTTTAAAAGTTAGTAATTATTAAGATCACAATATGCTAAATAGTAAATACTTTTAACAATGGTATTACATTTCACATAATTATAGTACAGTACAAATACAAGAGGAACTACACAGTTATAGGTACAATTATCATCTTAAGGTATATCGATTCTATGATTGTTCTATTAGAGTATTTAACTGATCTATTGCAGAATGCAATTCCTGAAGTGGGAAGAGATTCCATCATTGTGTTGAATTTTCTTGTTGACATGTTACATGTATGAATGGATATGTATATGCCATATAAGTGTATGAGCTGAGAGACTGATTAAATCTATGACATTAAATATGATTCAAACAATAGGTACTCAAACATAAAAACAAATTCAACCTTTTCCTTTTTAAATGGTAAATGCAAACTTAACCCTAATGCACCACCCATAACACAGTAGCCCAGTACTTATCCTTTTCTGTAGTGGTCAACAGGCTCAACACATTAGCAACAGATTGGTGGACACAAGATCACATTATATGTATAATAATACATCCTGCATAGATTGGTGCTGCATGTGTTTTAGTCGGTAAAGTGTACATACCAAATTATAGAGAAAATACATTCCTACATGAATGTTACTAGTAATTAAGCTACAAACTGCACTGTACCTCCACCCCTTACAATTGCTGCTTCACCATAACCAACTAACCCAATACAGTCAAAATAATTATAGTAAATGTGAACAAAAAATTAAACACAAATGTACACAGTAGGCCTGGGGAAAAGGTTAAAACCTCCACAGCTTCATAATATATATTGGTATGTAAATTCAGCTGCAAAGCCATGCAGTTCTCCTTGTAGCCATATAGCAGCTGCTATGGACGTAATTTTAGTACATTTGTATTCTATACAGCTGTTTAGGACCTGCATTGCAACTGAAGCATTATGTTTATCAGTGTATACTGACTGATTATACATTAATCATTGGCATGACTTTAACAAAGTAAAGCTTCAAACTTTTGGAAGATTTACCACAAGAAGCTTTGTAGAGTAAAATTTTACTCTCAATATAATATTATAGCAAATAACTTAACATACTATCTTCATAGTTGTCATAACTATCTTCATAGTTGTCATAATACACAATATGAAATGTTTAACAGTCTGTCGCACTCCATTTTCACATTCTCTCTATACGGGAAAAATTATCCATTTATAACTTAATACAGTTTGAATTATTACAGCTTACCAAGGTGACTTCCGTAAGTAGGTGATGACGGCTTCTGAGCTTGTCACCAAACTAGCAAGGAAACAAGGAAAGCAATGTACTTAGACTAGAGGCACTTTCAATATATTTCTACAAGTACTTAAAAAACACAGGTTTTGAAAAGTGACATGCATGGTTATAATTATGAAACCATAACACTTAGTTAATTGTTAGCAACTAAAATATTACTCGATTCACTTTTACAACGAAACCACATAACTAAAAAATCTAAACACAATTAGATAGTATCTGGCCTACTATTATGTTGACCTAATCAAACTATGTACATCTGGACTTACGTACATTATGCACATTCCTGATGCATTAATTATTATACAATCCAGTCAAACATACACTGTCTGGGTCAGACACAACAGAACAGAAGTAAAACTATTCTGAATGGCAATCCTGACTCCATTATGTTTACTCTTTTCTGAATTTTGAAAGGTAAATGTACGTATGTATTTACAAAACATGTTTCCAAATGCAAAATACATACTTAGATGCACAAATTATTTGTAAAAGGATAGGTTGCAACACGGTGCTATGGTAACAATGCTATACCTATAAATCAACAATTCACATGACCCTTTAGCACCCCTTCCCACCAGATGTCACACATTAAGAAGAATGTAACTGTTGATATGATTCACCTTTGAATTTAGAACTTGATGTGCAAGATTCCCATTGCTTGGTATCTTCCAATGTAAAGTCACTGTATAAAATAGAATTTAAGTTTCTTGTTCAAACGTACCATGAATAAAAATTAACCCAGTCAACATTAAGCCAAAAAGAATCTGACTTCAGTATTACTACATATACATTAATAACACAAAATACACTGTAGTGTTGTCATATCTAAATATTGACTGACACAATCGGAAAACACTGATTTCCATAGTCTTGTTCACAACATATATGCTACATTCAAAATAAACTATTGTGGCATGAAAGATAGCACACACCCACATGGTTACTGGAATACACATTAATCAAAGCCCCCGTATTCACAAACTTATTGAAATGCATTGTAATTAAATTTTTTTCACAATAAGTACCATCCTTAGCATACATGCTGCATCATGCATGAATGTGGACAGTACGTCACTCTTCAAATTTATCAAAGTGCTGGCACATGTGACGCTACAATTATAAAGAGCATGAATCAAGCAACCCTAGCACTGCAATGGTAAGACTCTGCAATGCATATAATAACTCCTACACATCATACACATGTCGGGTATGCAGGCTGTGCCTCTACCCTGTACCTTAATCATACGTAATACCAAGGTATTAATAAAGACACAAAAAGCAGAAAATGCAATAGCAAAACTCAATACAATATTATAGTTGCACACCAGAGAAATAAGAATCACAGTAAATTGTGTCTTCAGAGTAAAGTAGGAGTACCTGAGTTCAAATTTTTTCCTTGCTACATTCTAAGCACCTTTCACCAATTATCTACATTTAAAGTTTTCTGATATTTCATACACTTCACGATTATATACACTTTAATATCTACCACTAATACCAAAAAAAAATATATGTAGCAGGGCCAGGGTTGACAAAGAGATGAACATTTGCAATCAACTAGTGCTATGCTCAGTGGAATGTGCACATGTCCATTTAGTCCATGTTGCTCACAATTACTAGCAGAACCTGTTGTGAACACCTGATGAATCAGAGTTCATGCTCAATGTATTTTGAGGTCCAACTTTAATTTGTTAAACTTTCATGAAAATGTTTTGAAGGATACACAGAAGATTTGATTAGTACTGAGCCTACTATTTTGACTTAAATAGAACGATTAAGAGATTTCATTTTAAAAATGTAAAACCATTAAAACACTTGATCCCTAGTCCCACAATTACGTTACGCATTATTTCAATGAAAGCTTTTTAACACACAACATTAACACATACACTTTGTGAATAGCTCACCAACTGAATAGAACTTTCCACATGATGTACTACTCTACATGCATTACTGCATGGTGCCAAACTTTTATCCACCAAATTAAATGCTCGATAAACCAATTTGCCAAATCTTGTCTCTCTCACATTCGCTCACTCATTCACACGCACACACGCACGCATGCACCCACACACACACGCACGCATGCACCCACACACGCATGCACCCACACGCGCACGCATGCATGCACCCACACGCGCACGCACGCATGCACCCACACATGCATGCATGCATGCACCCACACACTCCACAACACACACACACGCACACACCACACCACAACACACACACACACCACAACACGCACACCTCTTCGCCACCTGTCCATCAGTCCTCCTGACCCCCATGGAGTCCACCCACCAGGCCAGTGGATGCTGAATAATCCAACTAATTACAGCACTGTCTATTTAGTCCAGATGAGCAACCTCCAGAGAAACAGATAAACCTCTAGGATGATAGTGGGGCCTGGATCATTAACAGACCTGGTGAAAGAATGTAAAGCAGTGTGCACGCACACTACACCCACACAAAAAGCAAAGTCTTCAGCTACTGTATACACAATCACGCCTACCTAGTGAACCAGCACTGGGACATCTGTGCACTGCTGTGATGCTGAGTCAGTGCAGGCAAATCTTCTGGAGCAGGACTAGTATCCTGCAGGAGGCTGTGCCATGTGTCATGAGTAAAGGTCTGGGTACCCAAAGTTCCAACTGAACTTCACCTATTTTTTGAGATGGGTATTTGCTTCCCCAGTAAATACCAAGTACCTATATACAAATGGGTGGGCTGCTTTCCCAGTTGACACCAGGTCACCATGCAGGTCCCCATTTAGCAGCTGGGTACACACACACACGTACACGCACGCACAAAGCCCTCAGCCGCCATTGATACATTACCTGGTGAATCACTGGACCATGGCCAGTCATGAGGTGCTATTGAGTCAGCACAGGTATATACGTCTCACAGGATTAAGTATGGGCTGTCATCTCACCTGGGCCTTACCCATTAGGTGAGACATCGACAGTGGAAATTTGCTTACCCATTTAAACTTGCATGCATGGTCACCATTGGTAGCAGTGGCATAGGATAACTAAAGTTAGAGCCTAGGATTTCATGTTGGCTGGCTTTGCCACTGTTATTAACAACAGCAACTGGGCAAGCATCAAACCTGGATCCTTCATGCCACATACCCCCTGTGTTATCTGGGCTCTATGCATACAGTATCTGACACTAGCACATTAGTATAACATAAAAATGGGTTAACTTACGTACTATCAACTGTCTGCAGGAAGACCAGATGCTGGACTATCAGCCTCCCTGGCAAACTCGATGTCGGTTGAAACCAGCCCGAGTGTTCTGGTCTAGGGATGAAAGCTATTATGCATTAACTAACCCGAGAACAGCCACAGTGATTTCAGCCACTAGCGAGAAGCTCGACAAGAAAGTCTCACAGAAAGTAGTAGCAAGAGTTAATAATAATGCACATGTAATGGTAGTAGTGATTGTGGGAGACCAGCGCTGGATAAGTAACCTAGACTAGTATACTATTTTACTGTTCACGTTAAACTACATGTACAGCTCCCGGTGTTTATGAGTATTTCTCCATTTTAAGGCACATTTGACAATATGAGTAGTTCTCATTTTAACGTACGATACTAGGTTGTGTGAGTTGCTAAGTTGATCGACAGCTGCTCTCTCGTTCAGCCCAAGCTGACTCCTTTAAACAAGGGGGTGTCATGTCGGCTCGAGTGTCGGCTCGAGTGTCGGCTCACGCTGTAGGTAGATCTGCGACCGCGGTCAAAGTCTTGACCGGGGAAAATTTCACCTTGACCCTTGACTTGCAGCGTTTATCGTCTTTGACCTGTGACTTGAGCGTTTCTTGTCGAACTTTTGACCTACACTTATTTCTCTATTTTCCTATACGCACTTGCGCTTGTAACCTAGTATAACTTAATACTTTCTTAGTGCGTGATACCAGCAACTGGGAGAGAAAAATCATTATAATTACGGCGAAATACCTGTTGGAGCTTTAAAACATCTTAGAGATTCTTACTTCTTGTGAGTTACGTATAATTCCGTAAACTTGATAATAACTACGTATAGTTTTCGATTGTGGGTTTCGAACCTTCCCTATTGTCTTGACCCTTGACCCACTGTAAGAGCTATTTAGTGGCCTTGGCCGTTGACTTAGAGTTTGACCGCGGTCGCAGATCTACCTACAGCAAGAGCCTGAGTGACACCCCCTTGTTTAAAAGACCACCCGTTCGAGACCACATCGCAGGGCTCTCAGTGTGTACACTACGTGTCGTAGGTATGTTACGTTTGCTGTTTTTATTCTGTAGAATTGCCCTATATGTCAATTATATGTCATAGAATTGCCCCTATATGTCATAGTTTTGTAAATTGGATGTCTATGTGTGACCGTGCGTACGTGGACAGGTGGACTATTTAAAATTTCTAGACTGCATGCATGTCGAGATGCATGTATCCTCACCGACCAGTGCATGCCAGACTTTTATCTGGGTAGGTTCTTTAGATGACCTTTTTGTGTAGTGTGATGCAGGATTATAGATTATATCAGGGTGTGCGAAGCATGCCAAGGCTAGGGGTCTGGGGGTATGCCCCCCAGGAAAATTTTTGAAAATGGATACTAAAAAAATCCAGTCACTAAAACTTTTAGGTTATTTGCTACTGAAATTGTAGACCTTTTTCTCAAGAGTGGGGTTCTATTACCCCACTGCCTATGTAGCTGTACCAATGGGATACTGAAAATTGTTTTAAAAGACACGGCAGTATAACGTGATAAAACACGCCTGAACTGGTCATACATGGACAATTAATTCTGGCAATGAAATTAATAAAATTGTATTCATCAAGGAAGAAGTCCTACGGTTGCATCATGGAGAGGAAAGTTGCATTCTTTGGGGGAAGGTTGTACAAATATGATGTGTGGTGTGCATTGCCATGCCATGATGGTTATTGTGTACTAAACCCCAAAACAGGACATCTTGACTTTCACTGCAGCCGCAAAAAACGGTATGTATATGTGTATATGGATGTATTGGGCACTATAGTGGGTCCCAAGATATTGTGTATAACAATTCAGATATTGTAATTATGAACTTGATTGCATAAATTTGTTACTGTGCATATGTTAATATGCTAAGACATTTTAATAGATGCTATCTATATGCTAGAATGAAGCCTGTTGAAACCAGATTAGTGATATTATGCTGGATATTCTTTTCCAGGAACAAAAGTGTCATGGTGATAGGAATGTTTCCCATTTGTGTGTGGATAATCTATCCCAAGCATCCAAGGAACCACATCAATGATGTAAGCATTTTGATATGTTCAAGCTTTAATTACTTTGCAGTAACTCATGTGAGGCCACTGGATTAAGTGAAAGCTCAGGTTCAAAATGATCTTACTCCTCCAAAGATATACCCACAATCAATTTTGGGGAATTACCTGGAAATAGTGGTTTTTAAGATTACACAAAGTTGATCATATATTTCTTGTCCTACCCCTAAATTGACCAGGTAACCCTTTTCATTTAAATTCCATGTGGTACACTATACTTGACAGGGTATGGAGTACTACGCAAGAATAGTTGATGTTTAAAATCTGTGAATCTTAATATAACAAAAGGGTGTTTGCAAAAAATGTTTCAGCTACTATATCCAACCTCTTTTTCAACAAAAAAAAAGTAGGAAACCAAGTGCACATAATGTGTATGCACGCATGGGCGAATCACATCACACTTCTGAAACAGTCAACTGTCATCTTATATAGCCTATCAACAACAGTCCAGTGAACTTCAAAACATGACTATCAACCCAAGGATTCACGAAACCCATCTTTTATTATAAATAACACTTTGTGATATTATGTAACAAACCCACAATAGTGTACCAATGATCCAGTTATCCCAGAAATGGGACCTTTTGGGGGTGTGCCTGTTTCATGATAAGCACATCACACTATGAAATGTATAAAAGAAGTGATAGCATGATAGAATTGTGTTTTATAGCTTTGTGGATAAAATGCAGTAAAAATGACTCAGATGTATACTATAGTAACTAAATAGTTTAGTGCTTGATTTGGTGTGTACTGTATGCCAACAGCAAAGGGATAATTATATTAATTAATCAAGCATGTTTACCTCATATATCCTATGTTGGTCCTTATGGCGAGGCATAGAAAGTTGGATATTTATGACTTTTGGACTGTTTGTCAATAAGCAGGATGCACGCTTTAGCAAAGGACTACATGTTTTTGTTAATTCACAGGTTCTACATAGTACTAATTCTAGTACTGATCACTCTCAATCAACTTTGGACCAAGATCCCTGAAAGGTAATATCTATTTTACTATATTTCATGTGTGTTTCTTCTCAATTATTTGCAGGAGCTGGCACAACAAGCTGAACAAGCTTCATATAGACCCTAGGCCTTCTAACATCTTCATGTAGTATTTATATAACTGTCATCACTTACAAGTTTGTGTGTGATAGCTTAAAAGACGTGTGCTGGCACAGTTACGTCACCGGGCGGTATGAGGCATGATGCATACCAGTCTGTTAATACATCTGAAGATTGAGGGGTGCTACAGTACTACTTACAAGAGTTTTTAACCACACACTAGATGTCAATGAAATCGTAACTAAAATTTATACCAGCTAGTGCACCTCTGATATGGCAGTAGCGTAGAAATGTCTAACTAATATATGCACAGCACATTGGCTGAATCAATGCAGGAGGCAAGTTGTGGCACTTGGTGCAGCATGTTTATCAGCTAGCCAGGCTAATTTGCCACAGTCTAGCGTGTTTTGTGCGAAGTAGTTCTTTCCTGTTTCACGGCACAATTGCAGCCATTCTGATAGCTAAGGTGACAGAGACACGTTTACTGTTTGCTCTACTATTCTACTTTACAAATTTGACGGCTACGTAATTACAGTGGAACCTCTTTTAATGGACCCTCCCTGTAAAGGACACTACATTTAACCTCCTTATAAAGGACAGATACTGAGGTCCCTATAGGCCTTTACCAATACAATTTTACCTCTGAAAGAGGACAACCTCCTTATAACAGTAAAATTTCACCAAAATTGGTTGGTCCCAAAGTGTCCGTTAAATAGAGGTTCCACTGTATACAGGATATTCTAAATAAGGCACAATAATAGTATAACACGTGCAGTAAACGTCGCTGAAGAACCAACGTGTTTGTGAAAGGGAAGGTAGGTTTGCGTTGCAGACACTTATAAGCTAGTGAACTATGAATTGTGGTCCAAGTTTTCACAGCAATGTAAGCAATAAAACCATTTTGTTTTTTTTAATCACCTCAATGATTGTAATAACAGCTGATAGAAGAGTGGATAGGTGTATACAGTTGACCACGTATTTGGTTACTGTATTGTGTAAACAAATGGCACTGTATGATTCTATTCATTTATGTGTGCATACATGCATTCTGCAGAGTAATGGAAAGTGGAATGATGCAGGAGTACAATGGTGTGGTGCATGGAGAAGTCCACTATGTTGTAGATGGATACTTGATGAGTCTACCACATCTCGATGCTTACCTTGTAGTTGATCCAAAAACTGGGCAATTGATCCTGTGTTACAGCAGCCGAGCTTTTTGTGGGTGAGCTCAATGTATGTAACATAGCTAGTTAATGACCTAGTGAATCAACTGCACATACAGCTTGAAAGAATGCAGTACCTATATATACATTCCGTCATTGTACTGTATTATGGCCATATTGTTGAGCATCTGTACCAAGAGAGTTCATACCACCCATACTATACAAGTTTGCCTGCTTAGTGGTTCTAAATCCCAGTACTGCAGTGTGGTAGTATCAAAGTAGATACAGCAACTGGACATAAGTCATCATCTATCCTCCCGATGACTACTGTAACCCCTTGACGTCCTTATCTGTTTTCGAGTGCTTGATACGTAGAGATATTGAGTTTGGATGGGAGGGGTGGTCCGCCCGGAGATCCTCAAATGATAGGTGTGACCCTGCAAGGACTGTGATCTCGCCTGATTTGTAGAAAGAGAAAAGGTTGGTGGTTGATGCGGCCCACAGCATGACTGGTTTATAGGACTTTCCACTCTGAAACCATATTGCCTTCATTTTCCGAAGAATGGCTGAAGTTATTGGGAGCCGAGCTCGGGGGGCCTTGCCCTGTTTGCCTGCTTCGACCAGTATTCCTTTTAAGATTTGACGCAAGTGAGGCATGTGACTTAAACCAGGATCCCCAAAGCCCAATGCTACCTGCAACTGGTGGACCCCTGACAAATAGGTTTAATGGTACTATGAGAGAGCCCTTGTTCAGCCATGCATGTGGCATAGTAGCATAAGGTACTTTCTGTCACTGGAAAAGGGGTGATAGAAGTCTTTACAGAACTGGGAGTAACAACAGTCTGCTACTTTGTAGGTCTTGTGTGTTGAAGCAGTCAAAGCTGAAGTAAAGTAGAGGTGAACAGCCTGTGGATGTCCGGGTGATGTTTTGAGATATGATTGTTAGTAATGGCTCTGGGGAAAGTGGCTTTGGTGAGACCTGTGAGAAGAAAAGGTGGAGGTTATTATATGATAAAGCATCTGCCAGTGTGTTGTAGGGCTGAGCGATACTACCGTTTTAGCGATATATCGCGATATTTTGAAAGTATCGATATCGCGATATTTTATTATTAACTATCGTGATACCATGCCTGTACATTACTGTCATTAACATTTGTTATGCTGTATTAGGCTCAAGAATCCTTTAAGTCATAACCTGGTTACCCCTGCAGAGAGGTGTGAACACCATAACATAACTTCAAAGCATGTGTTACAATAACTGTTACTGTAAACAAGGATGACAGTGGCTAGTTTTGATGCTACTTTTAAAGACTTCCTGCAGGAATACTGAGGAATACACTATGTAGCACCAGCTATGATTGACATATTTGTAAGTATCGTGAACTATTCAGTATCGTGAATAGTGGCTTTAGTATCGATCGTGATACTAAAATGGCAGTATCGCT
This sequence comes from Dysidea avara, assembly GCF_963678975.1. Taxonomy (NCBI): domain Eukaryota; kingdom Metazoa; phylum Porifera; class Demospongiae; order Dictyoceratida; family Dysideidae; genus Dysidea; species Dysidea avara. Next base: position 2,905,083 of record NC_089284.1, on the reverse strand, counting down.
CAGCTCTAGTGTGTTGTCACACTCCTCGATATGAGAGGCATTGAACCAGAAGTTGTGGTACAAGGCAAAAAAGACCAATAGTCTAACCAGGTGAACAGAATGTGGCATTGATTACCTGCACCACGGCCATGTTGTCTACGCGGAACTGAACTACCTTCTGGGACCACTGCTTCCCAAAGATGGCTGCTGCAACCACTATATGGATCATTTGTTTTGTCTGATACACGGTGGGCGTAGTCTGTCCCACCATTGGAAGTGAAACCATGCTTTCTCCCAGGAGCCAGATGCATCAGATGTGACGACGAAATCCACCACCCTGGCCCTCATGTCCCATGGCATGGATATGCCGTTCCAAGTGGAGACCTAGTGACACTTCCCTTTGTAAGTACTCAAAGATAGTTGAAGGGATTTTTGAATGCATGTTATGAGCAAAAGTATCTAGTGTCTTGTGCCAATTAAAACCAATTCGGAAGCCTGACTATTCTTTTAAGAATGTAATCCTTAAAATGGGTGTCTGGATGATATGCCAGGAGGATTCTCCACTGGGAGAGGTTTTAATGGGGAGTATGCACTGCATTGTAAGACAAACTCATCCTGAATTGGCCTACAGGAGTCCAGTGATAGGAGGTCCTCTGTGTAAAGGTACTGGTTGTTCCTCAGCATGCCACTGGTATGAAGGTCCAGGTCCAACTCTAAAATGAAGGAACCCACAAATAAGTCACACCCAGAGGGTGGAGGTGTGGGCTCCTTACCATGGATGTCTTTCCCTTGGGGTTGCTGCCTCTACAAGGGAAAATCTGAAAGTAATATAAGGGCTTAGTTTTTATAGGAGACCGCGGACCCTTGAGGAAGACTCCATGTTTGTATTTGGAAGGACCCCTGACTGCATATGTGCTTGGACATGTAAAGTTAAAGGATTTGGAAACAATTATAAGTACATACACACACACGAGTATATTGAAAAAATGTACATCACCTACATGGATACCAAAAGAACAGCAGGTGAGAAGAGGATCCACCGTAAGGGGAAAATCATCTATATACTCCCAGTAAGCCTATGAAGGAGACAAACTCAGATAACAGGTGACAGCCAACATGCTGTACACACACGAGCACACAATGACGCAAATTACAGAGGTCATAAATGCCCACTTGTATTATCATGTGCAGCGAGGTACCAACTGCACCCATCCCGTTGAATTCTTTGCGGCATCAGGCCGGTGAAGAGGAAGGCCAGAAGTCTAGTCTTGTATGGCATACTGCTGGCGGTGGTGTGTCCTGGTAGGTACTGAAATGCATAGCTTGCTGGCCATTTATGACCGAGAATGACTAAGAGGTAAATAAATTAGCTTGTTACAAGGAAAGCTTACCTGGGCTGGAAGTTCCTGACGACGACAGAGTTGCAGTGGAGAGCGTCATTGCTGCCCCGGACAAAGTCATCACAGTTGTAGAATCAGACATCGACATCAGCGGGTTCTGTCTGGCTGTTATGCGGTTCTGGGTGAGGTCTGCCACTGCAGTGGCTAGCTGGTGCACTGAAGCTTCTGGAAGCAGGAGCATTGGAGCGACAGGTGAAACTGGAGGTGTCAGGGCAGCAGCTGCCGGAGGAGGCGGTTCCTCTGGTGGACCTGACACTGAAGGGTTAGCGGAAGACAAAGAATTCATTTTGGATTTGGATTTGATTACTGTGTAAGACAGCCATATGGCTGATACAACACAGGGGGTGCAACTGCACAACCCCACACAATACATTGTAAAATTATATGTTTTGCTTTATCGTATAGAGATTTCCTTTTCTTCATCTGTAACTTAATACTTTTACTAATCCATGGTAAATGTTTTTCAGTAGACTTTTCCAAAGCTTTTGACACTGTCATTAAAGTTAGAACATTATGGTATACAGTCAAATACTCGCTTATAGATACAAACATGGCTTACTAATAGAACCCAGAAGGTTGTCGTGGATGGAGAGACATCTACAAATTTGAAGGTTCTATCTGGAGTTCTGCAAGGAACAGTTTTAAATCCACTGATGTTTTTATTGTATAAAGTACCAGAATTACTTCATCTATCCGATTATTTGCTGATGACTGTGTTCTATACAGAGTTATCAAAACAACTGAAGATCATGATCATTTACAACAAGACTCGAACACTTTAATGGCATGGACTAAACAGTGGTAAAAGATATTGAACCTTGTCAAATGTGTTACTCTAAGCTGTACTCAATTTTTATCACCATCCTTGGTTTCCTATTATATTAATAATACACTCTTACAGTCAGTGGAACAACATAAATACCTCTAGGTGTGCTTTTGCATAACTCCATGTCATGGTCTAAACACATTCAAGAAGTAATAAATGAAGTAAGCAAGACATTAAATTTTGTGAAATGAACATTATAAAAGTATGAAACCATCTGTTAAAGTTGCTGCATATACTACATTAGCGAGACCGATACTGGAATATGCAAATGTTGTATGGGATCCGCACCAACAATACCTAATTGATAGCATTGAAATGGTGCAATGGCGAGCAGCTGGCGGACCAAACAAGATTACAGACAAACAAGTAGTGTATCTGAAATGATGAATGATCTCCAGTGGTCTACCCTACCATGAACGCAGAAAGTTTAGCAGTTCAATTTTTTATAAATTTTTACATCAAGATCGACCTGACATAAGTATCCCAGAGCATTACTCACATTACTATTTATCTCACAATACACGATTATCACACCATCAACGATTAATACCACCTTTAACATCATCCAACTATTATCAGAAAAGCTTCTTCCCTCACACCATTATTGACTGGAATAATTTACCAAATGAAATAAGTGAACGCTCTACCCTAGATGAATTTTTGTATCACCTAAGTTGTTTATGATCATGTATGACTAGCGGCTGGACCGAACATTTAGATAATCAGACACAGGCAGCAAGTGGCTGGAGAGAAAATAGGAAGGCTTGAAACCAGGTTAATAAAGCTATAAGTGCAGCTCACCAATAGTACTGTACTCATTTGTTTGATGATGCTTATACCAATAATAATAAGAGATTCTGGTCTTTAGTAAAACAATTAAGAAGAAATCACCAATCTGTGGCAACTCTTTGTGTTGAAAATGAATTAAAGACTTCACCATCATCCAAAGCTGAAGCTCTCAACCAACAGTTTTATTCAGTGTTTACTAGGGAAAATAATAACATTCCATCAATTAACTTCCCCAAAATATCCTAACATTGTCAACATCGAATTCACGACACAAGGAATTGTGAACTTATTACAAGAATCGAAGCCTGGTAAATCTGCAGGACCAGATGATAACATTCCTACACGTATCCTAAAAGAATATGCTTTGCTTATAGCACCAGTTCTACAAGTAATCTATACACAACCTTACCAAACAGGCACACTACCAAATGAATGGCTCACTGCCAATATTGTCCCTGTACTGCCAATATCGTCCCTTTGCAGGGATACTTATACACAGGGACAATATTGGCAGTAAGCCATTCATTTGGTAGTGTGCCTGTTTGGTAAGGTTGTGTATAGATTACTTGTAGAACTGGTACTATAAGCAAAGCATATTCTTTTAGGATACATGTAGGAATGTTATCTGGTGCTGCAGATTTACCTTGCAGGCTTCAATTCTTAAAGACAAACAAGTAGTGTATATACTGCCAAAGTATCCCTGCAAACTGTTGTAAAACCATGGCAGTGTGTTGTAAAACCATGGAACACATCATTTGTCACCACATCCTAGATCATCTGAGCACATATAATATTGTTAACCCTATACAGCATGGGTTCAGTCCTGCCAGACACAGTTGATACTCCTTGTAGATGAAATTCTTAGAGCAATGGACCAACACTATCAAGTTGATTCAATAATGTTGTTTAGATGTTTGAAGGAACATCTAAACACATGATCCAAAAGGACACTAGTGACGACTCTTGAAATAGCAACTGCTCTTGTAGTTTTTTATCAGGAATAAGCTGGAACAACATGCCCCCCCCCGTAGGTGCTTTGAAGTGCACATTCAAATTATTGGAATGCCCCAGTAAGGTCTTAGCTTGCCTGTCTGGAAGGGTGTAGACATGATGCAACACCAACTTGTTTGACTTGTTAACCCTGTTTAACCTGCTGTTAAACCTGCTGTTAAACCTGTATCCTCCTTAGCCGGTCAGTCCTGCTTCCACAACAACCGACTGGGAATTGGCTTTTGTCTGTCTTTCATCAGTCTATACAAGGGATTTATTACTTCTTGCAACGTGGAAGGCAAAATTCAAGAAGCATAAAGTGTCATATGGCTTCTTTAATTGACCAAAGAATGTTGATCTATAGTCCACATTAGGAATGATAACAGTAAACCACCATAATGGGAGTGAACTATACATGTTTGTGGCTAGTTAACATGTAAGAAGCCATACCACGCTCTACGCCTTTCACTCTCCAATGTTGCAAGAAGTAATAAATCCCCTGTACCATTAGACATCTAATAAAACAATTACTTTATATCCAGTACTGTTGTCCACTGAATTTCACTAAATTTCAGCACATGTTTGACTCTCAACCCGTGCTTAAACCTTAAAATGTTATCACGTGGTGCTGGGCATTACATAGAAGTTCACTACATTGACTGAGGAATCTTGGCAAACTCAAGTATACGCGATTTTTTTTTATGATGCTATTATGGAAAGTATTACAAGACACTCCAAAAAGATAGCAAGAGCATATTTTGTGTATTAATTATGGGCACGCATGGGTGGGCGCCGCTATTACCAGGCCAGGCACCAGCTATGATTGCCTGGGCCTGTGCAGGTCCGGGTGTAGCTACGTCTCTTCTATTTTTTGTGCAGAGACTCACATAATATGTGACTGGATCTACGAAAACCGTTCTTATCGCCCAAGACAGGAAGTTTGATTTTTTCACACAAACACAAAGCTTAATGAATGCACTATCAAGTTTCACTGCCACAGTCGACCAGAGTAAAGTGGTCTGCTTTTGCTGGCTGCTTTTCTAGAGCACAGTGGCGAGCCGTACGAGTGGTCTGGGGTCTTGATGGAGCCCTGGCCGACCAGCAGATGGCTGTGTGTGGCTGTACAGCTCTGTGGTGTTGGACAATGACCTGTGCTGTAAATTTCCTTTCATTTTAGCCAGTTCTGAGCCCTGAATGGCCTATAACTTGGCCTAATTCATCCCAGCACGTCTCTTTTTTTTCAATTTTTGAACACCATCTTGCCCGCCTTCCAGGGCCCCCGCCTCCCACCCCTTCTGGAGCTCGCCTGATACAGACAACCTCGGTTTAAAAACTATCTAAAATGGCGGGAAACTTAGCTGTTGACTACTTCTTCAGTGGATGATCAGGAAGGTAAGAAATTGTTGTGAAACGTGTGAAAATTTGGTATGCGTAGCTACCACCATTGGCCAGCTACAACACACAGAATATTTAAAACCGACGTTTCTCGATACTTTTAAATGGGCGATAAGACCGGTTTTCCCAGAGACAGTCACATATGTTTTCAGTATGTTGTGCAATATTATTTCAAGTGCACATGTGCTTGTCCTACACATTTGGCTGTTCTGTTAGCCTGGTATTTCAAGCAAAATGTGTAAAGTTTATAATTATTCCACAGTAGTGCTTCTCAAAAATTATACCTGTTATGCCAGCATTTTACTTTTGTCCCACAAAATATTGTCAGCAAAATCGACGCATCCCTACTATGCACATATGATTCCATTTAATATTGTTGTTGTGCAAGACCTATTAGAACCTCAAGTTCTGTACTCAAGTCCTGGTTTTCAAATCCATGGTATATACCCATTAAATTGTTTTTATGGAGATGGGGAAACCTTTTAGGTTTGTTGCCATATGAATTTATTTTAAAAATTGCAGGAACAGTATATGTACATTCTTTTAAGTTACAGCACATCCATTACAGAAATCTCTGCTAAGTATCTATGCTATAGCTAGTTGCTTCACTAAAATTGGACCTACTCTTTTTAACCCCTGTATGTGTGTATGTATGTATGTATGTATGTGGCAGTTTATGAAATTTTATACAACAGCTAATAACAATATGGTCTCTTAGGATAAGAACCAACATGTACTTGTTGCCAAGAGAAATGCCTGCTACTTGTCAGGGAGATTCTATCTCCTATCCTAAACAACAAAAGACTGATCCTAAAGAAACGGGAGCCACAAAGTCTTGATGTAAGTTTGATTGTGTAGTGATATTAGCATATTATGAGCCACCCTGATTCTGTAGTATATAAGAAAATAATATTTTATGTGAATTACTCAATGTGTTAAACAAGAATCAACAGGAGAACCTGTCCATTCCCTTGTCTGTATACACAGTGAGGTTGGTCCCATGTCATATATTACCCTATGACATATTCATGTGTGTGACAAACACAGTACCTGCAATGATATTTAAAGTACTTGTGTCACACAGACTCACATTCACACTATTGCTACCTTAGTGCTTGGGGCTAGCCTAAGCTAGGAAAGCCCCACAATGTGTTAAGCAATGGGTTGGGATGTGTATAGTTGGTGAGGGTACACTTTGGCTAATAGCCAGCTAAATTACACTTGCAAAATCAATTCCTTTTGAATTCATGCTCAACCTTTAGCTATAAAAAATGGTAATCTTGAGGTGCTGTATAAGTTAACTTTAGCAAATTTGTCGCAAGAACCATGATAAATGGAGTGTGGTTGGGAGGCTTAACTGAGGCATTGCTGCTAAACAATTTCACAGGTGTAGTGCTACTACAAGTGCAATCCCTTAAAATAGAAGACAAAGCATATTCCTTTTGGTGGCTATAATGTTACATAAATGCTGCTAACTATGTAATGTTTTTTAGGTGCCGGGTAGCCGAGACTACAACCAGCACTGATCACTGATATCACTCTCCTGGAAATTGAATAACATTTAGCTTGCTGTTAGTGTGTTGTTGATTCATAACAATTTATTATAATAATGGATTGTGAATTTGGGGTGGACTACTACAAACAAGAGTACATATTAAATATTCGTGATCTGATGGCACAGGTAGCTATTTCACACAGGGAAAAAAAACATATTTAGTGCACATTCTCATTGTTGGTAAATTAGTTGAAGGCACAGAAAAAAGATGATAGCTGTGGAGTCATGGAATGAAAAATGATTATACCACAGTGAAGTCAGTTGTTTACACATTTAATACACAACACTTACCTTGACAAACAATGAAAACTATTGGAAGTTTTCATGTTTGGAACGTCTGAGAACGTGTACCGATTTCCCGTAATGCATAGTGAACCCTTTCAAGTGTCAAAACTGAGGGCTTAGGCTTGCTGGAACTCGCACAGCAGCGGTGCTATGCGGAGAGTGTTTGTTGAGACAAAGAGTATGATTTAGTGTAAAGTAAAGTCTCAGCAAGAGGTTTAGCTATAACACGGCAGTCCTCCGCTGAACTGGTTTATGTACCACTGATATATTAGTAGTCACAGACATAACTTAAAGCTGCGTTCTGTGGAGGCAATAGTTGGTACAACTTCCATGTGTACGAGTACTAATGAGTTTTCCACACCACGACGCGTACATGGTGCCAAGGGGCTCTGAACTCAGTGGAGGACTGGCTCTGCGCCACAACTGGTATGGCTACAGGCGAGTCTGCTGGAGGGGTAAGTGTAGTAGATATGATGTGGAGGGTCATCAATGCTAGCCTAGGTCTGGCAAACTTATTAAATACTTGGTTTAGTGGGGTGTTTTAGGCATCCATTTCGTCGATATATCAGCCCCGTGCAAAGAACAGGTGCACGTGATGTATTAAACGTTGTGGTGGTAAATGGTGTGGGTAAAAGAACAATTAAGTGCCTGGCCTTGTATACACTGAAACCAGATGGAAGACAACCATAGTGCGGAAGTTATTTTTGAAGGAGTTTTCAGTTGCAGTAGCTCTGTTGGATCTATTGTAGGGGCTCACTCCCAGGCAGACCATAAGAGTCTAGTAACAGAAACACTTGTCAGCAGTCGAACAGTCACTAATCGGATTCAGTAATAAAATCAGTACTTGTACTCTGGTGCTGGTTGCAACTGACATTATTATCATGAAACCTAAGCAGCTTCTACTCCATCGTCGATGAAAATTGAGCCCACGTAGATGTCGTATGAATGTTCTAGGGCTTAGCTAAGTGCTTTTATTAACTATTTTAAAGAACCTCGATCTCTTAACCATATTAGAGAATCTCTCTTAAAGATCAAAGCCAGATTTTAAAGATACCATATGGAACAAGTATTCTAGCTAAAATGATAAATATTTTGAAGCACAGCAAAGTATTTAAATACAATATATTATATATAGAAGAATAATTTTGAGAACAATACTAGGACTCAAAACCTAACAAGTGGACAAATCAAATCAGCCGAATTAAGAGGATGTTGCCAAAATACTCAAAGTAGCGGCATTTTTTAAAGTAAGACCCTCTAACATCTAATTTGATGAAAAGTATGATTCCTACTTTCCTGAATTGGATTGAGCTGATCCCTAGTATAAATCAACGTTGAAACCGGGTCACTACTGCTGACCCGGGTGTGACCTGGATTAATTAAAGCCGAGGTGTGCGATAAGAGCTATGTTTCGGCTAGTCTCGGGCGAGACTACGTTTTGAGCGTTCGATTCGTGTTGAGTAAATATTGCAACTACAGCCTAGCTGTAGGTTGAAGACCAAAAAGAAAAAAGGTCATCTACTGACAATAGCCATAGATACCCTCAGTTTCGTGCTACATACTGCATTTACTAATAAATGGGTGTAGCTGAGCGTATGTTGGTAACGTGATAAGTGGGTGTGGCTCACAAAAGAGCTACGCGATAGCATTTATAAGTTTCCATGTTGTCAAACGAACAATTTCGTTTCTCACGTGATCCAATCCGGGTCAGACCCGGATAATTTGTAAACCGGGTCGGACCCGGATGACCCAGAAAAAATGTGACCCGGATGACCCGACCCGGTTTCAACGCTGGTATAAATACACTGAGTAAAATGTAAGTACCCGATTGACAATGTTAAATACATTCCATCGAGGTTACTTAATTAATGTAGTAACTATAAAGCAGTTCTATTTGTATCACTCTTTGGTAGTTAATTTATCACAACTAAATTGCATTTACATAGCGATCTCTAGACCACCCCTATCACTATAACACATTTCTAACTTCCTAGTTAATTTTTTAAAGATTCTTTTCTTGTCAGGGTCATGTATGTTTTGGAATGATGCACAATAGCAATACCAAAGCCACTGCATAGTCGTAAGTGTTTGAAGTCAATAGCTCATTCTGGTATTAAGTTATGATTATTTTATGAATCAAGAAGTAGGGCTGAGCAATACTGCCATTTTAGCATCACGATTGATACTAAAGCCACTATTCACGATACTGAATACTTCACGATACTTACAAATATGTCAATCATAGCTGGTGCTACATAGTGTATTCCTCAGTATTCCTGCAGGAAGTCTTTAAAAGATCAAACTAGCCACTGTCAACCTTGTTTACAGTAACAGTTATTGTAACACATGCTTTGAAGTTATGTTATGGTGTTCACACCTCTCTGCAGGGGTAACCAGGTTATGACTTACAAAGATTCTTGAGCCTAGTATATACAGCATAGCAAATGGCTTTTTAATGACAGTAATGTACAGGCATGGTATCACGATAGTTAATAACAAAATATTGCGATATCGATACTTTCAAAATGTCGCTAAAATGGTAGTATCGCTCAGCCCTATCAAGAAGGTATACTAGGTGGACATTTAATCCCTATGTTAAATGTATAGACTGAAGTAGTGCACCTTCAGGTGTAAGCAACCTCCCTTGCTTCACTACTTTGTGTCTTTGATCCCTAATCGAATAATGTGTTACTATAGAAACTTAAATGTTTGTCTGTCGGCTAACCACAGGACTATTGGATCAAGCATACAATCAACACCGGATATGTAATATATTTTATCTACCCATATGCATTTCCTGCATTGAGAATTTTATAGATCTATGCCTTTGTATACCCACACAGGGGTATGTCATCAATTTTCTCCTGCCAGTTTTGTATTTACCTGAAATTTGTTTATACCTGTGTAATGGATGAACTGTTTGATAAAATACTGAAGAGTTAGTAATATTTCTTTGCTCAATACTTGCACAATCTTTTATTGCATTGCACACGTTTGAATGATGATGAAACATCATTCTAGCTTGGCTTGGACAGTCATTTTGCAAGGCATTGAAATTGTTAGGAAGTAAAACTAATTGCAGCTGCATAAAAATATGCGTAATGTATGCATATATAACTCCATAGTTTAAGGTTACGGGATACTGAGCGACTGCCGTCAAACAAAAATTTTATTACGTAATTAAGGCGGGCTGGTGTTGTTGTGTTGTGTATCAGCTGGTAACAGGCTTAAATTGTTGGGAGAATCATAGCGTGCTGACTGGACAGGTACAAGGTACAAGAAAACACACGTAACAGTACAAGATAACATAGATACAACACACTTAGCAACTGGCGCACCTGTAAGCGCATGCGTAGTTTAGCTGACTAATGGCGATATTTTCCTGAACCAAAAATCAGGACTGTCAAACTAGTTGTTAACATTTTGTATAAACAGACTACTAGTTTGGCTTCTTGTCTAGGTCCTGACGGAGCCATTTGTTAGAAATAATGTTTCTAGTGCTTGTGATATCAATTTAAAAATTAATTTTGTGACCACAGTGTCTTGCTTTAGGTAATATTGTAGTCATATTTCAGCAACTATACGCATTATTCACAAATCCTCTTGTCAGTCCCTCACAAGTGATGTTCTTCAAATCTTAGAATTGTTAGTAAGTTGTCATGGCTCTTCATTGGTCTGATTTTTGGTTCATAGTTTTCACTAATTGGCATGGGGACAACTCATGTTTCCATAACAACATTTGAATTTCATGTCAATTAATGAGAAGTTAAGAATGCATAAATATTTGATACCAATGCATTAAGAAAAATCAAATCCTAATCATGAAAAATGATTGATAGTGTACATGTGGGATTTACAGTATCCCGTAACCTTAAAGCTTGTTATGCAGCAAATTGGATGGCTTATAAAGCAAAACCAAATGAACACATCTAAGTAGCAGAGCTCTGATGGGTATAGATCTGTATACGTAGTTGAGCATGGATAAACAAATGTATTATGTACCCACTGTTTCTGTTTGGTCTAGCAGATCCTGTGGTCAGGTCTCCATGGCAATAACACAAAATTTTCTATGTTAATCTTGAAGAAACCATGGCTGCTATAGAATTGTCATATTAATGACAATAAAGTACTGAAAACCAACCTTACAGCACAGGTGAAATTAGATAATTTATTATAAATAATGATCATAACTTTAGATCAAAATGAGACACTGAGCTATTGGCTTCAACCAAAAAAAATTAATTATTACCTTTAATTTGGTACCATGTTTTAACAATCAAAATAATGACTCAAGAAGTTAAAGACAAAAATGACAAATTTTCAAAGGTCAAATATGCAATGGTACTATATCCAAAAATGTTGTTGGAAGCACTCTATAATTCTTTCAATGTGACAGTTGCTTGGGAGCTTAGCTACATCAAGAAATTGTTTTGTTAGAAACACAGAATAGAATGGTGGTAAAACTTTAAGCAAAGTAACTGATAAACCACTCGATGAGTGATACGTGATATTTTTTGTCAGTATTGACCCCAAACACAAGGAAGTTATACCAGATGTTTATCATGTTTTATTTGTTCTTTTGAAATCAACAATGTGTGTGGAATACATATAAATATTATGAACTCTTGGTGGAAGGTCAATACTGCCCTTGAACTACAGTACACTTTGTATATTCAGTAAATTTTGCATGTGGGTATACCACAACAATATAACCTTATTACCAGATGTATTATATATATAGTCAGTTACTCCTGCATGTCATTGTAGAAACTGCAGTATGATGGTGTGTCCCAGGTGTCCTATTGGGATGTTGCATTTCTGTACAAAAGTCCAGAATCTTGATGTCACCAAGTCTTCTTGTGAGTTCATTGTCGAATGTATTCTGTAATCAGTGTTATTATATACAGGTGACTAGCTCCAGATTATTATCAACACTGATCACTCTTCTGATTTAGAATTAATCTTAACTACAAATGCAATAAAACACAGTAGCTACAATAAATGCTTGTAACCAACACAATGATGTTAGTAATGATTAAGAATAATTTGATCTGGCAGTAATCCACAGTGTCAGTACAGTGCTCCCTGACCCCCTAATTGGGACCAAGACATGTTCAGATAATCAAAAAGTTTGGATGATCAAAACATTTTGATAATTAAAGCCCATTCGTGTATACACAGAGCCCTGTTCAATACTCTAATAGAATGTGCCATCTTAGACTAAATACTCTAATAGAGCAGTCACTTCTACTGTTTGGATAACCAAGTGTTCGAGTAATAGAGGGAGCACTGTATTATAGGACCTCAATTATCTGATCAGTAGAAGCTAGTGATTGTTCTAGTGCGCTATCAAACAATTCATTGAACCAGCACAGATGTTTGGATAATGTGTAGGTCCCCATGTACTGTGTCATTCATAGCAATACTCCACATACTGACTTGATATTTTACATGCATGTGAAGTCTTGATTTAATGACTTGTCGATCAGTGCAGTAAGAACCATTACCATATACTCTTGCATGATGATAGTTTGATATATGAAGCATGTTTCATCAATTGTAAGAGTGTTTACTAGTTGGGTATCTCCCAAGTGAGTTAGAGACCACAACTATTCCATTTGAGGGCATTTTTGGTAATTCTATTCGTGCATGAAATCAGGTTATTTGAGGAAATCAGTTTCCAAGCTAACAAAAGCTGTGTGCTCGGTGCTAGATTTTAAATTCACGAATACTGGTACACATTAAAGTAGACAATAAACTCTATTAGAGTACTCATTCTTGATGCACGTATATATATGTAGTTGTCATTTTCCTATGCTATAAGTAATTTAGCTTGTTTGACTAAACATGCACAAGACTGTACAATATCAAGTTATGCACTGCCATTCCTTGGAGGCACACTAACTATGCATTATTACCCTTTAGCATACATTTCTACATCATACAGCAATTATTTTAAACTTTATAAACACAAACATTGTACTGAATGTGTACAATTAACAGGCAGTGATGTTTATCCGCTGTTTGATATCATAACTGTTTAATGCTTTATACTTGGAAATGTTAATTTGAATACTATGCTAAACTGATGTGGTATGTACTGATTTTATAATGATAAAATACTATTCTTTCTGACTGTTATAAAAATATTACGTAAACAAATATATTTACATAATTATTGATAAAATGGCTGCCTAGTTACCAAATGCTATCTAGATAATGGTTGTATGGGGTTGTCACAGTCAACCATGCATCGGATGCTGCCATTATTGGATGGCATGAAGGGAGAATCTGTTGGGAGCAGAGAGAAGAAGTTACTGGGATGATCAAGCATCTCTTGCTCCGTTAACAACACCATTCTCTCCAATCCTATTGTGATGGGTAAAAAGGAGGGCCTGTAACAAAGAAAAAAATATGAAAAGTAACCAAGCATTAAAGTGTATAGATACCACCGTCAATTAATTACAATAATAATAGTAAATGTTCAGTTTAAAAACAAAACATCAGACCAATAAAAGCCAGCACTTGTAATCAGAATACTAAGTGCACATTGGTTTATAGCGTTACAAGACTACAGTACTTCCCACTATATTATAACCATTGCTGTAGATAATAGCTTGCCTTCTGTCTGGGTCTGTTCTACAACACTCAATGGCAAGATTGAAGAACACTGGAGGACAATCAGGTACCATCGTACTGAACTGGTCAAAATCTGGACAATAATCCTATGAATACAACAAACACATTGTGTATTACATTTGTACTAACACTATCCATTGCATGCTGTACTAATGCCCTTAAAGCCGCCAACATGCAAAAAGCTACAATGTCTGAATTAATGTGAAGTTACTAGATCCACAAACTTTGACTACACTAAAAGCCACATCGTGCCTTCAAATTGCTGCCACTTAGAAAAGGAATTCAAATAGTTAGGACTTTCATTTTGTTCCTTATGATATCAGCATTGAAACATCCTTGCCCAGGTGATATGATGCCGTATGTAAATGTATTTTGGAATGGTAAATTCATAGGAGGGTATGGAGTGCACCCACCTCTCCTTCATCTTACCCTATAATGTATTCACAATTGCTTTAAAGTAAACGTGATTGGATCTGCAAAAACCGGACATAATGACACAAGCCTTAATTTTACAGTATAAATCATTGATTACAATGGGTAAAATATGCACATATTTTTTAAAAATTCTGTAAATACTTTTAATGCTTCATACTCCTGAAAGGTCATCTTATTTGCTTACACAAGAGGAGATTGAAAATCATTGTTTTGTGACAAGAAGAGCCATACACGGGGGTGGGGGGAACATACCAAGCTCATACAAATTTTCTAATAGAACAGTCAACACACATGACACTTCCTCCTAGTCAGTACACCTATGAATGGCATGGTAGCAAAAAACAAACTTTCAAGCTGACCCATGACTGTCTTCTGTGCACACCAAACTATTACATTGTCTTAAACCAATCATGGGAATCAATACTAGCACTCAAGCCATGATCAGTTGAAGACCACTTAGAAAAGTAAAATTAAAACTAAAAATATATATCCTCTAGAAGGCTGCGTCCCCCAAATCCTTTGCTCCATATAATGTACCTACTACGTTGGAGTGAGAAAATGTCATTCTAGACGTATGTGGACTATCTGCTCCTGCACAACTACGTATCACAACTTATGTAAACGTAGCTTACAAATCACTATGAGGCTTTAAGGGTACAAACGCTATGCAAACTGTCATGGTGTAAATTCTGTTTGTGCAAGCTATGTGTGTGTGTCACAGTGCAAGAACATAAGGGTAACTCACATTTCTCCTTGGGAGATGTTCAGGATCTGATTTTACTCGACCAATCAACTGTTGGCATCACAAACACAAAATGATCACACATAACAATATGTACACAGTGAGCTGAGCCCTCAAAACCATTTAATAACTCAAGGATGGATTACACAAGTTCTTGAAATTTGGCTCATTTGTATATAGTACCGCTTGACCTGCTAAAATATTTCAAAATCTTTTCAATTCAAATATCTGGCACAATCTTTACGACCAATCAAACATTCCAAACGTTTCCCTTTGTGGAAGCCATAAAAGTACACTTGTCTTTTATGTCCCTTTCCTACTCTATGCACCTTTACTGCCACTAGTTGGTTGAAACTATTTCTCTTAAGAAAAATCCACTTTTCTTTTTTAGTATCAGGGCTCAGCTCAACATACTATATACACCAGATCCTTATGTAAGTGCATATACATGTGTGCAATGTAGGGCAAATCTGTATGACAAATACACACCTCACATAGTACTATCCCATACGAGTAGATGTCAACTGATTCATCATAACTTTTACCTATTAATAGTCAATAGCAGTAAGATACGAGTACAAACTATTCTCTAATGCATTGCACACATACACACACACGTACACTCTAGTGATGTGTGATACACCTGAAAGAGCATGTCTGCATCTAACAGCTGTGTGATATAATACACGATATCCCAAATGCTATTAAATTTGTGGGGTGCTAATAAATTTTATAGCCAAGTACCAGCTAGTACCCCCCCATTCACACCAATTGCACTGTCATATAAGAAGAGTTCAGGAAACTGATAAGTAACCTAGCTATACTGTTATATTGCAAAAAATGCAGACCTTCACGTTAAGTGTTAAGTTTAATTAAATGTGTGGGCAGACGATAATTTTCATTGTTTAGGTCTGGTTTTGTGTAGTTTAACAGCATCACTGAGTTGTTTACTAGACAGAGCAGTGGGAGTAATGGCTGGTACTTCACAATTGTAATCACAATATCGATGGGTGTACGGATAATATATAAGGAAAATTAAGAATTTTAAGGGATCATAGAAAAAAGTAGGGAGGTCGCCTACACCTGGTAGAAAAAAACAGTAGGGAAACAAGGGAGGTCGCCTACACCTACAGATAAACTAGTGGACATTTAATTCCTCATGGGTGAATCAGGGATTAAATGTCCCTTCTATGATCCCTAAATTTCTTAATTTATCCTTACACTTGTGAACCCGCACATATACCACATCCAAAGAAAGTATGGCGCCAGAGGTAATGTTTTCAACTGAACGTGCACCCCGACTATCAATTACTGGCTCGAAAGTAAGGTGGCCGACTATGTCAGCCCATTTCACAGTGTTACAACCAAAGAACAGTTGGAGAAGCACCTCTGCAATCAATCCAGTCACACGGACAATTTCCATTTACAAATGTAGAGAAGCCATCAAGTGACCATAAATTGACGCCTTTGGGCTGTCAGCAAAAAGAAATAGGACACAAAGAGGACAATGATGCATGCATTGTATGCACTACAGTATGTCAAAAGGCATTTATCGGGCTGAAGTGACGTCGAACAGTGAAAAAATGAAACCCATAGCCTTAGCCATTATCGAGTTACAGGCATCAGTCAGGCAGTCAGTAGAAAATTCCACTGCATAAAAAATTTAAATTTTGTAGCAACTTTTTGGAAGTATTTCAGGTCGTACTGAAGGCACTTTTGAGCTTGGTTATACCTAGCTAAGACACCATGAAGGTATTGTGAGACCGGTTTTAGGTTGGCCAGAAAAGCCAAACCTTCATGATCTCTACTATCGTACTGTATGATGTTGCACATGGATTAAAACAACTCCATAAATTACACAAAATGGTGAAACATTTCTTGTGATAAAGTTTAAGGGCAAACTTAATTCACGGGAAGCCAGCTATGGAAATCCCTACTTTGACATTAAATGGTGGTAGCTATTGCAACATAGCTATGTGGGAAAATTCCTACTTTTGATCTGTTCATTGCCAGAGTATGGATTTCCCACATAGCTGCAGCTGTATGTTGCAATAGCCATCATTCATATATGTGACTGGACCTGCAAAAATAGGGCATGTGGGCACATAAAATTTACCCACTTTGATAACTCATAACTTTTTTATTGTGTTATACTATGGCCAAGCAATTTTCACCCTTTCAAAAACATTTTAATGGCGATATGATAGAATGCAAATATTCTATCCCAGTAGTGAGACATGACTGGTTGTGTGGCTGGGTGTCGCATGCCCTATTTTGCAGTCCTAGTCACATTTCTTGGTTTACAACATTTTATTGCTGGAACCCCACTTCATTTTTAAATTTTAACTTTTTTGTTATAGCAAAGCTATGTTATACACATGTGGCTGTGACTATTCAATTAGAGTATATCGATCTCCATGCTTGTCTATGTAATAGAGTAAGGGGAGTGGTTTTCTATAGAAAAACTCAGTTGGTCCTTTCTTTCATCATCACCTAGTCCACACAAACATATCAGAGTGACACATCTGCCACAAAAAGCATGTTTAACTGTTACACTACACAATACCCGACAATAAAACAATACTTGGGACAATAAGCACCACTTGAGAATCACATTGTTTTACACTACTAACTGTGTAAAACATTGTGTCATTGTATTACAAAGACTGTGTTTAGCACTACACACACACACACACACACACACACACACACACACACACACACACACACACACACACACACACACACACACACACACACACACACACACACACACACACACACACACACACACACACACACACACACACACACACACACACACACACACACACACACACACACACACACACACACACACACACACACACACACACACACACACACACACACACACACACACACACACACACACACACACACACACACACACACACACACACACACACACACACACACACACACACACACACACACACACACACACACACACACACACACACACACACACAGTAGAAGAGCTACTGACCATTCAACATCTCAGGAGCCATCCAGAATGCAGATCCAACTACTGTCATCCTATACACACACACACACACACACACAAGGCAATCATGTCATACACAACACACTTGCTGACCAGCAACATTATCAACAAGACACAAACCAAAAACACCCTGGAAACCCTACTAACTGGCCATCACAAACCACACCAACCAGATGCAACTTAAAAAAAAAAAAAGTACTTAGGTGCTTGGTGCTGAAGAACGGCTACCGCTAGTCCGACCACTGGAGTTTAAATACAATGTAGTCTATCTCTGTTAAACCATACTCTGATTTCTACAACAGTTTATGTACTAAGGTGGCCTGGTCATGTGAAGACTATGCATTACCGTCTTTTTAAGCCTTTCTTAACTGGGGTGGACGATTTTCCATCAATTTTGGGAGAAGTAGAATGCTTGGGAGAAGCTAGCTTGGGTGAGTCAATTTCATCGATACTACTGCTGTTGTCCTTGTGTCGATGCCCACCCCATGTCTGCCTGGTAGGATTGGCTGGCTGAAAATGTCTGGCCAATCCAAAATCAGCAACTACAACCGACATGTCCTATAAGAGATGATGTGTTAAGCATTTGGTTAATTATATTCAGTATTAGGAATTACCTCCCTCAGTAGACAATTCTTTGAGGTGAGGTCTCTATGGATGACATTTTGTTCATGAAGATAGGTCTGTACAAAACACACAACAGCATAACCATAAATACACTACACGTTTGCAGTGCACACACACTATACACACAGTGCATTGGCATAATATACACAACAGGATGGGCTCATCTAGACATCTACTGCTCCACCAGTAGTACACTACTTCAATTGATTGATTTTTAGTTTAACCTCACATTAGTCAGCAAAAGCTGTTCTTCCCTACCAGTGTAAAAGACCTTACTTCCAAGTGTAAAAGGTACTAACTAGCAACACAACTGAACTAGAAACGGAGCAAAACCTATGGGGTGTGTGAGCCATTTTTTGTGTTCACATAAATACTTAGCATGCAGTGTAAACCCCAAAACATTAAGTACGTGCAATTTGTTCAGGGGGACAAGCAGACTGACAGTGCTGAGGATTCCTCATTATTATGAGTTCATTTTATGGATCAATTGTTTCTCACATGGAATGAATGATGATGATGAGAAAGTTTTTAGAAAGAAAAAATAACACAACAACCAAATCAGCAAGAACTGTAAAGTGTGTACATATATGGTACACAATTCTATATGAATTTCTTTCTGGTGCTTTGCTCAGTTTAACAGAAGACAAACAGGCATCAAGAAATGCTGAAAAAATTCTGGGAAGTACTTCAAACATTGCAATGGATTCCATATACAGTGTCACAGCAGTAAACACTAGAGCATGTAATGTTTTGGTTCACTATGCATCACAAAACAGTATTGCATTTTTGTTCATGATTAGATTAACCAACACAATAACAACTAGGGAATCATGGGAATACAGAAAGGAAAAAGTTACGTATGGTATATTTCACTAATTCCTTGAAAAACCATTGACTACACATCAGAAAGCACTGCCAAAGCTAGAAGTTTGTCATCAAACAAAATAATTCTGCACTTAGTTTATATCAGTTTCATACAAAAATAACACAAAGTGCCAAAGCTTATTCAGCAGGTAAGTTATATGACACTGACACTTTACTTAAAATGAACCAATCAGTGCACTCAGAATTTAGGAACTCAATTTATTAGGTACCACTTGTCTGAAAAATTTGCATCTCTATGAAAATTCATACATGTACGGTATGCTTTGATTCACGTCAACAAAATGAAGCCAGGAATATCTGAATATCCAAATCGCACTCAAATATTCTTGATCATGATTTAATGATTATTCTTAAACTGTCAGCCTGTTCCAGGTAAAACTTTACAGTACAGTTTATCTTGACTGCTTCAATAGATAGCGAAATTCCATCATGAATATAGAGAATGTCCCTCCCTTAACTATCTGTTTTCTGTCTGATGATGTAAGGCCCATTAAAGCCTAAACACTACCTGGTATTCAGTGATCACAAGTGTGCAACGTGATATGTGAAAGTGGTCTATGATTTTCCACTACAGCCATTAGTGGCAGACTGTATTCATAGCTGTTGTGTATTGTACACATTATAACGAGAACCACACACCTTAAGGACTACGAATATGTCACCTAAAATAAACTTCCATTCTATATATAGGTAGATTTGTTATTACACATGTATCTGCGTGAGACTTGTGGTTGAAATTGCTCAGGAGACTCCATGTGAGTAATCTTGCATAGATGAGACCATAGGGACCAGAATTTGAGATGCTAACAGTCAGCACAGAATTAAACGTTTGGTATATTTACATATGTGTACTGTAAGTACCATTATTGTATTTTGTGTGAGTGGATCAAAGTGCTGCCACTTGCTGTATTTTCCATATTGTACCGATTAGCTCCATTATGAGTCATACAGTACAGTTATGTGGCTAATTGGGCAAATACAGTACAGTTATGTGGATAATTTGGTAAATACAGTATGCTTGGGCAAATACAGTATAGCTATGCAGTGCAGTTATGTAAGAAAATTTATGAAAACAACCCCACTCAGACAGCATGATTGATCACTGACATGGAAAATTGAAGCAATAACCCCACACAGATGGCACGATGGATCATGTGCATGACACTGTCAAACACTATAGTATTTACAAGTTGAGCTGGATCCTGAAAAACAGCTAAAATTAAAATTCTCAAGAGAGTTAACATTCCAGGAAACCAGATGATAAGTGGTAACAGCAAAGGTGTCAACAACAGACACGCCCGTTTTGGCTCCATTACAAGTATGGTAAGGACTGTAGAGGACACTGTACTTTTGTGGCTTCCCCATAGGAAATGTATGGTGAAAATTTTGATTGGTTGTAAATATTGTGTCAGACATTTGAATGAAAAGATATTTACAAATTAACCAAATTTCAAAATCGTGTGTAATTGCATCCATGAGTTATTAAATGTTTTGAGGATCCAGCTCAACGCGTACATACTTTAAAACTAGCCAAACTAATCCTACCAAATCGTTCTACGACTACAAATAGATTATTCGACAACTTACTGATAGTGTGATCACCGAAAATTGAAGCAATTAGGGTACCAAGAAAATTACTCCGAGCACAAAGACGACCAGGAAGTACAATAAAACACTCGGGGGGTTTCTCAAGGCAAATACAGCACTCGGCTTCACCTTGCCTCTCGACACACCCTCTCGTGCTATATTTTCCATATACACACGCGACGTTGCTTTAACAACATGCAGACAATGCTGTTATTACAACAACACTATGACAAGGTTTCATCTACATTGTGGGTTACTATCTGTGTAACTGTCAGTGCTACCATATATTATAGACTCCAGTAACTTGTAGTCACAAGCAATTTCACAAAACACTCATGCATACACAACAATACACAAGGGAAGGATCAACTTACCATCCCTGCAGCAATGTCTCGGGCTATCTGCACCCTCAGGAGCCACAGAAACGGCTCCGAGAATCGCTTGATCTTCTGTCGCAGTGTTCCACCACCAGCATACTCAGTGATCAGTGTAAGCAACTTTCCTGGCTGGAAGAGAATCCCAATGAATCCTAACACGTTGCGGTGATGCAGAGCTTTCAAGAGGGTGACCTAGGAAAAGAGAATAAGAAAGAGTTTGTATACCTGCAGCTAAACATTTCTATGCAACAAAATAGACTACAAATAAAGAAGACAGGTAAGAAGAGAAAGTGGCGAATGTAGCTAGGTTTACACTGAGCAATGTACAATGATAGCTATCTACACAAGATAAACAAAACAGTAGTGGTTGGTAAATGATAAAATTACATGTTTACATGAAACTCTAGCAGATTCCATAACACCAAATGAGCACATCAACTACCTACACGTCACATGCGCATCAAGAACACCACCTACAGACTTGCTAAGGTTTGGCCTCTATATGGACATGCATGTAATGTAGGCTCCGACATTCCACCTTATAAAAAGACTTATACATAATCCCTTTGTATCTATCAGTAGAAATTTTATGCTGTGGTCTTAAGGTCCTAAACTGTGTATGTATGTGAGACAATCACCAGCCAGTAAAAGATGTCAATTACCACGCACATGCATGCATGCACACGCACGGATGCACACGCATGCATACATGCACACGCACGCACACTCTGCCTAGTGTTTAAAACTCTCAAGCTACAGTAGCTGGATATATAACTGACCCTCAGAAAATTCAGCAAAAATGAACACACATCATGCCAACCTTAATAGCATGCTTGATACCTTATGAGTGTATTAGGATGACATACACATCAATGGTTGAATAAAATTCAATTTCTTTTACACACATACATTAGCCCACACCACTTGTATACACTCTGTAGTATTCCAATGTAGCTGAGAGTGGGATAACTAAACCACGTTCACCACTAAGAAGTCTGCCAGCTTTGAAGACAGACCAATGTTCAGGCATGTAGTAAAGTGAAACTGGATATGACAAAAGCCAGACAACTGAATTACCGAGGCAACCACAGTATTTCAAAGAGAACATAAAAGCATGCCATTTCTAATAAGCTGATGAGTATTGATTGATTAATGGTCTAACAGACTTGTCCGTTGTCATGCAAGGGCAATTGTCATAATTATTAAAATTAAACTCTAGAGGTAGACCAGGTGAGTAAAACTACTGTACACATATACTGTAATGATGTACCAACAGACGAACGGATTACCAGACATAAGAGACTAACACATCAGGATTACAGTATGCCAATATGACGGTAACACAAACCAACAGACAGAACTATCAGACAGATGGTCTAATAGAAATTATCCTATTATTTAACAATCATACTTCATATGGAGACAACAGGCCAACCAAAACACACATACTACATGCATATCAAGGAGTCCATAGGAACATGCATATCAAGGAGTCCATAGGAACATGCATATCAAGGAGTCCATAGGAACATGCATATCAAGGAGTCCATAGGAACATGCATATCAAGGAGTCCATAGGAACTTGCATTACCTAGTATAGAGTTAATAAGGAACAGCAAATGGTTAGATATACCATTGGCATATCATATCTACAGAATGCAGTTGGCTTACATGGTAGCCTATTGTATGCTTCTAATACATGTATGTGTAAAATAATTATGAAATATGATATCAAGAGTTCATAATATTTGTACAGAAGCTATCATGCACATTATTATTAGAATGGGTGTTGTTGTTGTGTCCAGTATGTGTGTGGTGTGTGGCATACAGTATGTGTATACACATTGATATATTGTTGTATGTATTTAGTGGGTTGTAGTATGTGAGGTTGTACAATGTACATACGTGTGTGTGTGTGTGTGTGCGTGTGTGTGTGTGTGTGTGTGTGTGTGTGTGTGTGCGTGTGTGTGTGTGTGTGTGTGTGTGCATACATCCATCCACCACACATACAATTGCTCAGCAGGTAGAAAATAATGTAAACACACACACCTCTTTCAAGAATGATGCCTTCGACTCCTCTGTACACCTCACAATCTCCTTCATCACCATCACCTGGCCTGTGGTCTTGTGAGTGATCTGAGGAGACAAACACACAGACAAACAAACAGTAATAAAGTCAATACACAATAAGAGGCTACTATAGTACCTAACAATTTTTGGTATATGCTACACATAAACATGTACACTAGTTTATATGGATTGATGGAAAATAACACAGCTGCAACTAGCACATATATAACATTAATAACAACTACTATGCACTCACAGACGAAATTCACAAATATTTTCTGTATTCTGTACACACCAACATAAAATGGAAGTTTAAATTTAAGTTCCATGAAAACCACCAACTACAAGCACACACAGTATAGGAATGTTACACTATGTCCTCCCACTATTACAAACATACACAGAAATACCTTCAGCACTCGACCGAAGAATCCCTTCCCTAGCACTTCCCCGATTTCAAGATCATTACTCCTGAAACACCTGCAATAGCAGCAAGTCAGTCACAACATAACACACACGTGTTGTACGTAAGCTTCTTAACACTTACACATGCATGCCTATGGTCACAATACACACACACGCACACACGCACACACACACTAGTCAGACAAACAGACTACACAACACATACACTCAAGTTATTTGAAACATAATTTCTTTTATATACAACAAGAGTTTGACTATTCTTAATGATTGCAATACACATTAATAAATAAACCCAGCAACTTCTTGTAAACTGAAAGTGATTACAATTTATGATAACTACAAAGAGATGCTATACGCATCATATTCAAAGAGTTGTGCAACATGTGTGTTATCACACACAAAGTTAACAAGTCAGAAAATTGTTAGTACAACATTGAAAAACAAACCAAAAACATTTGACTAATTACACAGAGCTGAAGAGAATATTTTGTACCAAAGTGTTCACTGCAATTTGGATCCATTTAGCCAGCAGCTCATTTATAAGCTTTTGATTTAGCATAGCATCACCTGATTTGTAATGATTATGATACAAGACCAACCAGGATCTCACATGGGTCAAGCAATGAAGGTTTGAGTTGATATTATGATGTACCTACATTCCCAAACACGTACACAAGTGGTGTGGTGCGTGGGGTCAGTGCATTGACAGATTCTATAGTGGTGTGACCTGATTGGTTGCTTCAAAGAGAAATTTATCCACTTTGTCAAGCAATGGAATTACATTTTGGTATGTCACAACACTCTCACTAATAAAAAAAAGAGGTTTGGTCTTAGCACAGATAACTTGCAATGAAACACATGGGTTAACTCAACATTATAATGTGCAGACCACAAACAAGGAAACAAGGATATGCATATGCACACACAACACACTGTTGGCAAGGTCTGTCGTACACATACAAAGCATGGTCCCACAGTGACATCTCAACTGGAACAGTTACTATCTATACACAGGAACTCTTCCTACGAACACACACACACAGAGTATTAGCTCACTTGCCAGCTAGTGAAACATAACACCATACTAACTTAACATTGGATAGAAATAAAGTGCCGTATAGAAAGATACAACTATAATGGAAGATGGTACATTTAGGTAGTCTCAAATTGAGAAGTAGAGAGATGCTTTTATAACAACACAATGATGCCCTAGCATCTAAGAGAATTAGTCCAGAGAATAGACAAGATTCTTAATGAAAAAGTATCATCATCCAACAGAGAGCAGAAAGTATGTATACTATCCAGTGACTTGGGCATTTTCTCCTCCATCAAATGATTTTGCAAATGAAAACATACTATTGGATCCATACACTGACAGTATGCTTGCTGTACACAATGATGAACTAGAAGCACACCTACAGTCTATGTGGAACCTCTCTCTGAGGTAGAAATGCTTGCACCGAGACAGACTTGTTGGGAATAGTTGAAGGTTCCATATTTACTTCTAGGTTATGGTAAAGGGGAGATTTCATTATATTGCACTTACTGTAAAGAGCCCATTTCTTCATTTGAGATCTTCAATGATGCCCTTCTCTCAATACTTGCTTTGATTCGTTTGGCATATTGTGGTGTCTGGGGTCTCACAATGCCCAGTCTAAATAATGATACAAAAGTGTACAGTGTTATCCTTATATTTAAAACATATACACACAGACACTATATGCAACTTATGGACACACACACATAATACTTACACTGGAGTTGAAACATGAATTGTAGATGGCCTGAACCTTGGCGAAGTGTAAGCAGATACCGTTTTTCTTTTAGGAGGATGTCCCCAAGGTGAATCAGTTGCTTCTTTTACAATAGGTGAAGGAGGTGTCACAACAGGGTCTCTAGCCGGCAGAGACTTTGCTTTCTGCACCTTCTTACAGTGGTCACATTTGCGTTCAATCGTCAGGTGAATATGGTTGTCCCCAGATAAGCTGGTCAGTCTGTTGATCTGAAAACACAACAAATGACACTGTTTTACTCGTACACAGTACAAGAGGAACTAGACCACCTTGAAAAGTAACTATACTATTTGTCAAATAAACTTGGCACATATGCAACAAGATGTGAAATGATAACAAAACCACTGCAATAACAACCTCAAGAACTTCCTATACTCACTGTTTCGCACCCCTTTATGATGAGAATTGATGTGGTGTGAATTTGGCATGCCCTACAATAATTTGCAGGTACTATATACATGTACTGTACATAAACTTTTTCACTCAACACTGCACAGATTCCCAAGCTAGTGTCAGTTGGGCAAACAGATCCCAGTTTGTTGACATTATTTATACCAACACACAAACCATAAATACTGTGCAAGGAAAATTAATAATCTTCACTGACATAGCTATGTCACATTGCATCACTTGCTCTCAAAGGATTATATCATTTCTTACAGCTACTGGATACACATGATAATTGAGACTACACACCAACAGCCTATTACATATGCTACTAGTGAACTTGTAGGAGGACAGGGAAGTACATGTACTGCTATTTACAACTGCTGACTCATGTTTTAATTAAAACAGCCAACAGTATCACTGTGACATGCCTGAGAAATGTAGTGGGGGCTATCCTATGACATGGGTCATCAAAGAAACACTATAGTTATGGACTACTTTAATGGCATTTACAGGTAAGCAATCACTCTGAGTCAAGCTCTCAGGATGGTAAACAGGAAACCTACACTAATGGAAAGTATTAGATAGTGTACTATGTTATGGCTCAGAGGGAAACAGACAGTTCTTGGCACTATTTATGTGTATAAAACAACCCGGTTGTCTTACACCTCGGGACCAGAGAAACTAGAATGCCCTCTACTCACAGACACATAATACTAACTGCACATTAAAGCACCTACTCTCTCTCACCCCTATATACAGACAGATCATTTGACAAAGCCTCCCACACCCCAACCATCAGTCAAGTCTCACACTCAGATATGCCAGGTATGCATGTGCCAGTATGGCTTCTGTGAGGGATTGGACCTTTCCAGTACTGTGGGCAACTTGACCACAAATCACATGCAATAACAAAACTGCCATCTTATGAAGAATGACCCCAAGGATAGAAAAATACAACAGCTGGAGCTGCAATTTCCTGACCAGTTATTATAAAAAAAACCTCTTTGATATTTATTTTGCCACAATAAAATAAGGCTTATTAAGATTTTACAAGTACACAGGAATTTTCAAGTAGAGTAGGGACCATAGCACATCGATAAAAAGTACTGAAACAAGTTGGAGTAGTGCACAATATTAAATCACAGTAAAACAATAAGAAGTGTTATATCCCGACTGTGCTCAAGATACCATAACGGAAATGCACAGTAGGGATATAACACTTTTTATTGTTTTACTGTGATTTAATATCATGGACTACTCCAACTTGTTTCAGTACTTTTTATTGATGTGCTATGGTCCCTACTCTAGTTGAAAATTCCAAAAATTTTTATGTACTTGTTTGTTAACTTTTTTTTGCAAATAATTATTATGACTGGTGAGCCCACGCATACCGCATCTGAAAATGGCGCTGTGCACCCCAGCTATATCAATTATCATCTTAAAAGTGAAGTATCCATTATGCTTCGTTGTCAGCTATGTTCAACCCACTACATAGCATTTTGAATCAAGAACTGCTCGAAAAGCACCTCTGCAATCCCCACATACCGAAAGAAAGAAATGGTGCCGCACATTGCAGTTATATTAATTATCATCTGAAAAGTGAAGTATCCATTACACTTCATTGTCAGCTATGTTCAACCTGTTACACAGCAGTACGAATCACAAACTGTTCGAAAAGCACCTCTGCAATCAGAGTAGCCGCTATGAAAATTACGGACGATTTCCGGTTCGCAAGGAAGCCATCACGTGTTACCACCAAATCGACACTTTTCACTGTCAGCAAAGATGAATGGGACACAAAGGAGGACACTGGTAAGTCCATGAAGAATGCATTGTACATACTGCGGTATGTCAAAAGGCACCTCTCGGGCCAAAGCGACGTCAAACAGTGAAAAAATCAAGCCCGTAGCCTTAGCCATTATCGAGTTACGCTTGTCTAAAGGCATCAGTCAGTCAGTTACTTACTTACTCACTCAGTCAGTAGAAAACTCCATTAAATAATTTTTTTTTTTAAATTCCATAGCAACTTGTTGAAAGTGTTTCGGGTTGATCTGAAAGCTTGCTTGGGCTTAGTTTTACCTAACCAATACTGCCTCATCATCATCTGGGAAAAATGAGGCTGGTTTTTGGGTGATATTATTTCGTAGGCCATGCCTACTCCTTTGTGGTCCCTACTATACAGTACTACTTTATTTACATATACATATACTGCATTGATATACATGTACGTACTTCTGACTGGTCCTGATTCTTTATTGGCACTCCATTAATCTCAAGAATCTTATCTCCCTTCTCTAGATTTCCATACAGTTCTGGTTGTAAATGCTCAGGAAGCCTAGATGTGTGACATGATACAACACTTATCAATACAACACTTATCAATACAACACTTATCAATACATGCCCATGAACAAACTCAAAGAACAGTCAATTATTTTTTGCTCACCGTTCAACTTTGAGAGAACACCTTCCCTCAGGTGGAGCTGAGCCGTCCAGTTTGAATCGTACTGGTTTTGAGTTTGTGATCAGAACTTTCACCATGCGCACTACTCGACAGCCATGTGATAGTGCTGAGTCTTTTCTCTCCCTTTCTAGCACATAACAATTTTGACTGCAACAGAAACAAAAGCAGAAATACAAACAAAACCACAACCATATTTGTCTGTAACGCTACACAATTTCAGGTAATGCTTGTGTGCATATAAGGACCTGTACTAAAATACTCATTCAAAAAAGGAAGGTGAACATATTAACGATCGGGACACTCATCCATAGCCTCAACTAAGTACAAGGACTTGCACACATATTATGTCCACTTCTGACTCCATATATAAATCTCCTACACTTCAAATATATTGGGACCCTCTAACTGCTACCATAAATAATCACTGAATACACACACAGTAAACAACTTTACCATAAGAGGATGCCAGTATCTAATAGTGAGTAGGAATCTTTTTCTCCGATCGGAATCTCACAGTTGACACAAACAAAACATTCTGGGTGATATTTCCTGACTGACCCTGCGGTCTACACAATACACATATCATGTCATACAGCTGATGTGATGAATACACAACTCCTTAACAAGGAACATTAACAACAAAGCATTTAATGCTACACTTCAAAGTAGCTTGTGAAAAACAATATCTATAAATGTTTCCTACAAAAATATGCATCCTTCACACACTCTACTTCTTAGAGCAAAAAGGGTTATGACATTTGTTCAATAATTAATTGACATTCCACTTCTTGTAAGCAAAGGTACATGGTATGCTGTTAAGTACATACCATTGTAGGCCCCGTAATACACTCCTGACATTTTTCGCATTTGAATCCAAAGTTTTTACAGTAGCAATCAAAGCAGTAGGCTTGGTCCGAGTGCTCGCAGTAGTAGTCTGGCAAGTTGACACCACACTCCGTACAGCTGTGGAATAGGCAGGAACAATGACGTAATTGATACCATCAAGTTGTTTGTGTCATAGATATGTTTGTGTGTACTAACCTAAAGCAGGACACATGCCAGCACTTCTTCAGTGCTTCTATTAAGTATGGCTCCTCTATTTCCCTCCAGCATTTAGCACAGGCGGAGGACGCGTCTGAAATAAAGCAAAAGTTTTGGATTCAAAGGTCACTGTGCCCCGTATTTTGTGCCATTTAAATGTAGAACGGGTCTGGGACAATACCTTTACTTGGTCTCTTCTCTGGCACCTTCCGGGTAACGCCTGACATTGTTCTAAAACGTTTGACCCGACGTCCACCACAGTTCGTAACCCCACACGAAGAGAAACAGAATGGTTCTAATTGTTTGGTACGAGCTGATCAACACTAAGCTTATACACGTATGCACTTCCGTATACGTGATTATACGGGACTGTGTCACCTCTCCAAGGGAGATCAGTTGTTTAATCATTTAAAATAGGGCCAGTAGCACTTGTACGTATTTTTGGACTTATCGTGGACAAATTGTAGTTAGTTTACAATATAAAGTGGATCGTTCAGTCGGTCTTCTATCAGTATAAATAAATATGGCTCTTGTCACGGTGGAGCGAAGCACTCCGAGTCCTCAGGAGTCGGTGAGTAATAACACCAATGTTTGCACTGTGTGTGTAGTGTGCTACTTTTTTTTTTTGTTAATCTTTTTCATGAAACACCATGTTTTTCTCATCCGTTTATTCTGTAATGTACACTTGTGAGAACGCGTACAGCTTTCTCGACCTTACTGTTAATGACGTTAGACAATTACACCTTCTGTCGTGACATTGTGTGAAGTACAGTAGACACGGATCAGATCCTAATACGTGTACTAGTCACTAGAAAGATATGCAAAGGATACGTTAAAGCCGATTTTTGGTATCACAAACCTACACTTCGGGAACTCTTTGTACTGTAAAATACGTGTTTTATGTCTTTGTGAGTTTGTTACAAGATGATATCAAAAGTTTATTTATGTTTGGAGGCTGTTTGAACAGTGTATGTGAGATAAGCAGTGAAGGATGTGGCTTCACTCAGTGATGTAGTATGTGTAACAGACCGACTTCCTTTACAAATTTTATTGTCTCTCCCTTCTCTCAGGTAGAGGATGTCGAAGTGATGTCAGGCTCTTCTGGTTACGAAGGTTTTGTAGCCACCAGAAGTCTAGTGATGTTTTTGCCACACAGACAGTGGACTCAGAGCAATAACAAAGGTATAAAATTTCTGTTAGTACCCCTTAACACTCTCTGGTGTACATAAGCACACCTTCCTTATCCAAACAGGTGTGATTTTGATGTAAACATGTTGCTTTTCCCTCAAACTGATAATTGTGAATTAATTTCTGAACAAATTAAACCTGAGTGTGAAATGTACCTCCAGAAAACTTCAGCCTTCAGTCCAACATATTTACTAGCCTAGAGTGGATGTGGTCTTATAGGTCACTTTATGTAAACCATGAGATACTTTTAATATTTGTCACATGATTTCTTGTGTGGCATTTTTGTGCACTTGGTTAGCAGGCCTCTACTGGAGCCTAACCACTAGTCTAAATGATGTTGGCTTATTACACTGTATCCATATATGGCCACCTAGCTTTTCTGTCTTGATTTTCTATGGGGTTAGCTGTCAATTGTGCTGGGCTATTATCCAGTTGTTTGGTTTTACACACTTGTAGATCTGCTTGCTATTGAGACTCACCTGAAGTTGCTGTGCAAGCTGTCCAGGCCGGAGGATACTGTGAAATTGGTGAGTATAATGACATTTTAGTTATCAGTGTAGTCCTTAACATGATAGTAAAGATAGTTTAAGCCAACCCTTGAGTTCACGTAATATTTAGTGCATACATTGCGACCACATCCCAGATGTTTGAGAGGGTCAGTGAAAGAATAATTATATGACATATCCTCTAGTACACGTACATGCTGTACTCATGGTAGAACAAGATGTTGCGTATATTTTTAGAGAAAGTTTATCTCGATCTGGCAGTGTTTGGATAAACTGTTTGCTCTGCAGGGGTAGTCTTGTTTCTACTTTCACTTTGTGTGTGTGTGCAATGAATTTATTATCTTGAAAAATGATTCTTACCTTTTTTGGTTGTAATTCAAGATGGTGATTTGTGCCCATGTGTTCTTGACAATGTGTCTTACTTTGACGATAGAACACATATTACTTTGTGAAATGAAATTCAGGAAAGAAAGGCCTTTAATCATAGTAGTTATGTTGGGTGTGTAGCAATAAGTCCAGGGCTAATATAACCCAGAGAGGTGTTTGTGTGTGGGACTGATGTGAGCGAAAATTGTCAGTTATAACTAATCCAGGGTGAATATTGTTATTGCCATGGCAATTGTACCAATCATCACACTTGTTGGGCTTCTGTACTCAGGAAGCCACAACAATTATCACTTAATGAAGTAACATGATGTCACTAATGACATAGGCTCCTTTGTTGATAGAAGATACACAACTTTATTGCCTAGTAAAAGCATTTGTGCTGGATGGCATTAAGACACTGAATACACTTGGTAGTGTCTTTGGAACGTGTGTGTTGTGGCTTATATGAAGAACAGATGTGTGCGTTTGTTTACATACTGTGGTTTATTGCACATGGTTGTACATTTTTTACACTGGTAAACACTTATGATAGTAAACAATTATGTTGTGTTAGGTGATAGAGTTAGAGAAGGTGAACTCATCAAGCAGCAAGTTGCGTTATCTGGTACTCTTAACTACCATTGGTCACCAGAGCAAAGAGGAATGTATCATCTTGGGGACGGAAAGTGATACAGATGAAGATTTGTAAGTTTTTAAATCACATTAATTAATGACTTAATTTTTATCGTCCCTCAGAATTAAGATTGGCTTAGTGCTCCCAATCTGGGCTGACACTAAAATCAAGCTAGATGGAGATGGGTAAGTGTACACACACACACACACATCACCATTTGGTTTATTGCTTTGTCTCTTCACTTTTAGTGGTTTTGTAGTGTACACAGCAGACAGGCATCACCTCTTCAAGCCCACGTCAGTTCAAAGCATGTGGTAAGCTTTGCTATATAATAGTATGTTGTGGAAGCCTTGCTGTTTGTTTATTTGGTGGCACACTTATTATTTATGCAAGTTTTATGCAAGTTTTATGCAAGTTTTATACGTGTGTTATACAGTCAAACAGGTATTTTAGTGGTATTTTTGTTAGTGTTTCCTTATTAGGAATAACTCTGTCATGGTCAGCAATGTTTATAGGTGTGGGTGTTAATGGCTGTGGTCATTTCCTTGGGAGTGCCGTTGTTAATAGATTCCTCTGTTAATAGATTCCTCTGTTGTCCTCTAATTAGGAATATGATGTTTACAAACACGGTTAGGTCATTGCTTTACACCCACTTACCTGTAAATGTAGCCATCTGTGATGACTTGTTACAAGAAAGCATTTTTAATGTAGTAATTGTTTCCTGTTAAATGATGGTGGTGATTAAATTCATCCCCCAACATTGAGCTATTGGTTTGAAAATAATATTACTAATTTGCTTCTTATATTTTTAGCGTATTCATGCTGTGGTCTTTCTATAGGTCTGCATTGCAAACATTGTACAAATACTCTGAGCTAGCTCGGATAAATAACTTCTATGTTAGTGGCCTGTCTCATACATGGGTTTCCTGGTACACACGGACCTTGACGGACAACAGGAGTATTCTGAATGAGTGGTGGGTGTTGTTTGGCCTAAATGAGGCATAAAACTATGTGTACAGGTATGATAATAGTTCTCGTTTCCCTTTAGGAATCTGATGGAGGATATTGACATACACAGGATTGACTCTCCTAGCTTCTTTGCTTTGGGAAAACTGTGAGTTGGTATTGTTGCTGTGTTACATATGTTGTGTATGGTCAGCTGCTGGCTTCATATGTAAAATTTGCATGGCTTTGTTGAAAGCCTGCTGGTACAGTTTTCAAAACACTGTCTTCATTCTGTGACGGTTGTTGGTTTTACGCCTTGGCGTTCACATACGAAAGGTGTTCCTTGGCTTTGAACTGTCCTTTTGTACTGTAATTTGCTTGTTTTGTGGCAGATTAATGATAATACTAGTTGTTGCCATTGGATGAGATTTTTTCCATTGTTGTTCTGTCTATGTGTATAGTGTTTCACTTACATCCCTCATTGATTGACTAGCTGCCTTTCATGGCTGTGCACTGGAGGGTATTCAGAAATTCGTTGTGAAGGTGGACTTTATATTTTATGGAGTTGAATACACAAGTGATACACCTGTGTATATCAAATGTGTGTAGTCCTACAGCACTCAAGTAAAGAGGATAAAGCCATCAGTAAATTTCCCAAAAATTTTTCCTTGTTAACTTGTGAAAAAACCACAGCTGAACTTGATATATAATTACCAAGAGTGTTTATTATTCATGATAGATATACACCTATGATGTATATATATATAGTAAATTCAATTTTCTTATAGTGGTGAAGAAAAGGATTCAGTCAAGAAGTTACTAACTCACAAGTTGCGGGAGATAATGCTACACGAGAACCTGGAAGAAGTTTCTGTAAAACAGTTGAAGAAGAAAGTCGAAGAGGCGGTGGCCATGGATCTTAAACCATATAACGCCTTCCTTGATCAACAAATGATGGTCATATTAAAGCAAATGGAAAAGCCATCCAAGATCTATGACTACCTATATTTGGTAATTAGACAAAAATGTGCCAGTTTAGAAAAACGCATTTTAAGGGTCATTGATTTCATATATACCTGGATAGGTGATTGCATATTAATATTTTTATTGGAAGCTGTTGAGAAGCTGTTGACACCCATGTAACTGTTTTATTGGTCACTTCATTATTCAACACGCACTTGATGTTTTTTTTCTCATAGGGCTCAGAATGGAATGCCGCTGATTTGGATGAACTCCAGGATATTGGGTATGTTGAGTGTGGTCTTGTCTCTGTATATACACCAGTAGTATAGTTGTAGGTTCTACCAAGTCATGCATGTAATTTACCTATTGAAATACATCTCGGTCTATATAAGCTCATGCCGTTAATGGGGCTTGATGTTTGATTGTGTGTGTAGACTGTAAATCAAGCTGTATGTCTGTCACTGTTGTCATTGCCATGTCTTCTTTTCTCTTACAGTATTGGTTACATACTGAACATCACTCGGGAAATTGACAACTTCTATCCTGGAATGTTCAAGTACAAGAATATCAGGTACTGTTATGTGTGTGGTGTGTGCATGCATGCGTGTGTTTAGTGTGTCTGTGCTTGTGCTGGTAGATTATGTACATGTACCGTAGAGCCTCAGTAAATTAAATGTATGGCAAAATGTATAGGCCAACACAATGTCTAGCTAACTGTCTACCTCATACTATGAATAGAGTCA